>NW_027149838.1:600000-853000 GCF_031143425.1 Pleurodeles waltl | reverse complement strand
TAGCCATGATATAGGGAAGATTTGACAAGCTACATATAGGGAAGCCCGTCTGGTCCAGTGGGTAAGTTCCTGCCTTCCACCCAGACATGCAGGGTTCAATTCCAGGGCCCGACAGATGACACACTAAATCTCTCAGCAAGCATCTGTGCATTAACCACTTGTTTTCTTGCAGTTTTCCTTCCAAATCCTGCAACCCCTTCACCACAAATACAGTCCAATCATTCCTCGATACTCATTCACTCAGTCATTCCACTCCGCCATGCTACAGGGTGAACAAAAACCAACAAGAACAAGAGCTAGTTCAGCAAGCAAATTTATAGCCTCTCTTTGGATTTATGTTGATGCTGCTGCCCTCTAGTAATGTTATATGTCAACTGCAGCATAATCAAAGGATTGAGAAAGGGGCAGTCCTATGCAAATAATCTCCTCCCATGATTACTTCTCTGAGCTTCCGTAGTGGTACGATGATAGGACCTTCAACAAATGGTCTTCAGCAGATTTCTAAAGTTGCCAAATTGTCTTAGGCTAAGGATTGTTCCAGTCGAAGGCCTTCAGATAAGGACCCCACCCTCACTTAGCAGGGTCCAGAATTACCTGCAGTAATCCTCTATACAGAACATGGGTGTTTGTGGGCTTACTGTGAAGGCTATATGCTAAAACTGGGATGTCTAAGGTCCCAGTCCTGGTCTCACTGTCAGAGGCACAGCATAACACAGCCTGCCAGACATGACCGTGCAATGCCATGCCAAACCAAATGCTCCTTCCCCACACTTGCTGATTCATGCATTTTCAAGACATAATCAATCAGAGGCCTGACTTTGTCCATTCCTATCACTTCAACATTCAACATACTATCTTCTGACTGCAGCTAATAAGGGCTCTTTCACCTGCACAAAATTTTACTCTGCATTAAATCAACACCATTCAACCTATTTTATTATCTGCATGGCACCTTCCTCACATAATACAGCTCAATTCTGGCCCCCCTTGGGCCATATTTGTGCTCTCCAGAACACCAATTTGAAGAAAAAACGAATACATTCATAAATGAAGATAAGACCTTGCTAATATTTAAACTACTTGAGCAAAAGGAGGGAGGTGGCAGGTGGTGGTGGGGGTGGCAAGATTTGTAAATGTGCCCAACTAATGCAATCAATAATGACTTAAATTGTTGCTGTATTTTTTTAAGTAAAAATAATCTTTTTATGTGCAAAAAAACAAATATTGGATTTTTTTCCATGTAAACATCCTTCAAAGTCAGTGGCTGGATTCAAACCCCCATCCAGGGGTAGCTTCCTGCACCAAAGGCACTAGACTTTGCCTCTGAGCTATAGGCTTTTGATGGGTTTCTGTTGTGCAAGAGACCGTATCAGTATCTGACAGGCCGTGGTGTCATTGCTAATGGCTGCCACTGCACACGACACATCATAGCCATGATATAGGGAAGATTTGACAAGCTACATAAAGGGAACCCCGTCTGGTCCAGTGGGTAAATTCCTGCCTTCCACCCAGACATGCAGGGTTCAACTCCTGGGCCCGACAGATGACACACTCAATCTCTCAGCAAGCATCTGTGCATTAACCACTTGTTTTCTTGCAGTTTTCCTTCCAAATCCTGCAACCCCTTCACCACAAATACAGTCCAATCATTCCTCGATACTCATTCACTCAGTCATTCCACTCCGCCATGCTACAGGCTGAACAAAAACCAACAAGAACAAGAGCTAGTTCAGCAAGCAAATTTAAAGCCTCTCTTTGGATTTATGTTGATGCTGCTGCCCTCTAGTAATGTTATATGTCAACTGCAGCATAATCAAAGTATTGAGAAAGGGGCAGTCCTATGCAAATAATCTCCTCCCATGATTACTTCTCTGAGCTTCCGTAGTGGTACGATGATAGGACCTTCAACATATGGTCTTCAGCAGATTTCTAAAGTTGCCAAATTGTCTTAGGCTAAGGATTGTTCCAGTCGAAGGCCTTCAGATAAGGACCCCACCCTCACTTAGCAGGGTCGAGAATTACCTGCAGTAATCCTCTATACAGAACATGGGTGTTCGTGGGCCTACTGTAAAAGCTATATGCTAAAACTGGGATGTCTAAAGTCCCAGTCCTGGTCTCACTGTCAGAGGCACAGCATAACACAGCCTGCCAGACATGGCCATGCAATGCCATGCCAAACCAAATGCTCCTTCCCCACACTTGCTGCATCATGCATTTTCAAGACAAAATCAATCAGAGGCCTGACTGTGTCCCTTTCCTATCACTTCAACATTCAACATACTACCTTCTGACTGCAGCTAATAAGGGCTCTTTCACCTGCACAAAATGTTACTCTGCATTAAATCAACACCATTCAACCTATTTTATTATCTGCATGGCACCTTCCTCACATAATACAGCTCAATTCTGGCCCTCCTTGGGCCATATTTGTGCTCTCCAGAACACCAATTTGAAATAAAAACGAATACATTCATAAATGAAGATAAGACCTTGCTAATATTTAAACTACTTGAGCAAAAGGAGGGAGGTGGCAGGTGGTGGTGAGGGTGGCAAGATTTGTAAATGTGCCCAACTAATGCAATCAAAAAATGACTTAAATTGTTGCTGTATTTTTTTAAGTAAAAATAATCTTTTTATGTGCAAAAAATCAAATACTGGATTTTTTTTCCATGTAAACATCCTTCAAAGTCAGTGGCTGGATTCAAACCCCCATCCAGGGGTAGCTTCCTGCACCAAAGGCACTAGACTTTGCCTATGCGCTATAGGCTTTTGATGGGTTTCAGTTGTGCAAGAGACCCTATCAGCATCTGACAGGCCGTGGTGTCATTGCTAATGGCTGCCACTGCACAGGACATCATAGCCATGATATAGGGAAGATTTGACAAGCTACATATAGGGAAGCCCGTCTGGTCCAGTGGGTAAGTTCCTGCCTTCCACCCAGACATGCAGGGTTCAATTCCAGGGCCCGACAGATGACACACTAAATCTCTCAGCAAGCATCTGTACATTAACCACTTATTTTCTTGCAGTTTTCCTTCCAAATCCTGCAACCCCTTCACCACAAATACAGTCCAATCATTCCTCGATACTCATTCACTCAGTCATTCCACTCCGCCATGCTACAGGGTGAACAAAAACCAACAAGAACAAGAGCTAGTTCAGCAAGCAAATTTATAGCCTCTCTTTGGATTTATGTTGATGCTGCTGCCCTCTAGTAATGTTATATGTCAACTGCAGCATAATCAAAGGATTGAGAAAGGGGCAGTCCTATGCAAATAATCTCCTCCCATGATTACTTCTCTGAGCTTCCGTAGTGGTACGATGATAGGACCTTCAACATATGGTCTTCAGCAGATTTCTAAAGTTGCCAAATTGTCTTAGGCTAAGGATTGTTCCAGTCGAAGGCCTTCAGATAAGGACCCCACCCTCACTTAGCAGGGTCGAGAATTACCTGCAGTAATCCTCTATACAGAACATGGGTGTTCGTGGGCCTACTGTAAAAGCTATATGCTAAAACTGGGATGTCTAAAGTCCCAGTCCTGGTCTCACTGTCAGAGGCACAGCATAACACAGCCTGCCAGACATGGCCATGCAATGCCATGCCAAACCAAATGCTCCTTCCCCACACTTGCTGCATCATGCATTTTCAAGACAAAATCAATCAGAGGCCTGACTTTGTCCCTTTCCTATCACTTCAACATTCAACATACTACCTTCTGACTGCAGCTAATAAGGGCTCTTTCACCTGCACAAAATTTTACTCTGCATTAAATCAACACCATTCAACCTATTTTATTATCTGCATGGCACCTTCCTCACATAATACAGCTCAATTCTGGCCCTCCTTGGGCCATATTTGTGCTCTCCAGAACACCAATTTGAAATAAAAACGAATACATTCATAAATGAAGATAAGACCTTGCTAATATTTAAACTACTTGAGCAAAAGGAGGGAGGTGGCAGGTGGTGGTGAGGGTGGCAAGATTTGTAAATGTGCCCAACTAATGCAATCAAAAAATGACTTAAATTGTTGCTGTATTTTTTTAAGTAAAAATAATCTTTTTATGTGCAAAAAATCAAATACTGGATTTTTTTTCCATGTAAACATCCTTCAAAGTCAGTGGCTGGATTCAAACCCCCATCCAGGGGTAGCTTCCTGCACCAAAGGCACTAGACTTTGCCTATGCGCTATAGGCTTTTGATGGGTTTCAGTTGTGCAAGAGACCCTATCAGCATCTGACAGGCCGTGGTGTCATTGCTAATGGCTGCCACTGCACAGGACATCATAGCCATGATATAGGGAAGATTTGACAAGCTACATATAGGGAAGCCCGTCTGGTCCAGTGGGTAAGTTCCTGCCTTCCACCCAGACATGCAGGGTTCAATTCCAGGGCCCGACAGATGACACACTAAATCTCTCAGCAAGCATCTGTACATTAACCACTTATGTTCTTGCAGTTTTCCTTCCAAATCCTGCATCCCCTTCACCACAAATACAGTCCAATCATTCCTCGATACTCATTCACTCAGTCATTCCACTCCGCCATGCTACAGGGTGAACAAAAACCAACAAGAACAAGAGCTAGTTCAGCAAGCAAATTTATAGCCTCTCTTTGGATTTATGTTGATGCTGCTGCCCTCTAGTAATGTTATATGTCAACTGCAGCATAATCAAAGGATTGAGAAAGGGGCAGTCCTATGCAAATAATCTCCTCCCATGATTACTTCTCTGAGCTTCCGTAGTGGTACGATGATAGGACCTTCAACAAATGGTCTTCAGCAGATTTCTAAAGTTGCCAAATTGTCTTAGGCTAAGGATTGTTCCAGTCGAAGGCCTTCAGATAAGGACCCCACCCTCACTTAGCAGGGTCCAGAATTACCTGCAGTAATCCTCTATACAGAACATGGGCGTTTGTGGGCCTACTGTGAAGGCTATATGCTAAAACTGGGATGTCCAAAGTCCCAGTCCTGGTCTCACTGTCAGAGGCACAGCATAACACAGCCTGCCAGACATGACCGTGCAATGCCATGCCAAACCAAATGCTCCTTCCCCACACTTGCTGCATCATGCAATTTCAAGACATAATCAATCAGAGGCCTGACTTTGTCCTTTCCTACCATTTCAACATTCAACATACTACCTTCTGACTGCAGCTAGTAAGGACTCTTTCACCTGCACAAAATTTTACCCTGCATTAAGTCAACACCATTCAACCTATTTTATTATCTGTATGGCACCTTCCTCACATAATACAGCTCAATTCTGGCCCCCCTTGGGCCATATTTGTGCTCTCCAGAACACCAATTTGAAGAAAAAACAAATACATTCATAAATGAAGATAAGACCTTGCTAATATTTAAACTACTTGAGCAAAAGGAGGGAGGTGGCAGGTGGTGGTGGGGGTGGCAAGATTTCTAAATGTGCCCAACTAATGCAATCAAAAAATGACTTAAATTGTTCCTGTATTTTTTTAAGTAAAAATAATCTTTTTATGTGCAAAAAATCAAATACTGGATTTTTTTTCCATGTAAACATCCTTCAAAGTCAGTGGCTGGATTCAAACCCCCATCCAGGGGTAGCTTCCTGCACCAAAGGCACTAGACTTTGCCTATGCACTATGGGCTTTTGGTGGGTTTCAGTTGTGCAAGAGACCCTATCAGCATCTGACAGGCCGTGGTGTCATTGCTAATGGCTGCCACTGCACAGGACACATCATAGCCATGATATAGGGAAGATTTGACAAGCTACATATAGGGAAGCCCGTCTGGTCCAGTGGGTAAGTTCCTACCTTACATGCAGGGTTCAATTCCAGGGCCTGACAGATGACACACTAAATCTCTCAGCAAGCATCTGTGCATTAACCACTTATTTTCTTGCAGTTTTCCTTCCAAATCCTGCAACCCCTTCACCACAAATACAGTCCAATCATTACTCGATACTCATTCACTCAGTCATTCCACTCCGCCATGCTACAGGCTGAACAAAAACCAACAAGAACAAGAGCTAGTTCAGCAAGCAAATTTAAAGCCTCTCTTTGGATTTATGTTGATGCTACTGCCCTCTAGTAATGTTATATGTCAACTGCAGCAAAATCAAAGGATTGAGAAAGGGGCAGTCCTATGCAAATAATCTCCTCCCATGATTACTTCTCTGAGCTTCCGTAGTGGTACGATGATAGGACCTTCAACAAATGGTCTTCAGCAGATTTCTAAAGTTGCCAAATTGTCTTAGGCTAAGGATTGTTCCAGTCAAAGGCCGTCAGATAAGGACCCCACCCTCACTTAGCAGGGTCCAGAATTACCTGCAGTAATCCTCTATACAGAACATGGGCGTTCGTGGGCCTACTGTAAAGGCTATATGCTAAAACTGGGATGTCTAAAGTCCCAGTCCCAGTCCCAGTCCCAGTCCCAGTCCTGGTCTCACTGTCAGAGGCACAGCATAACACAGCCTGCCAGACATGGCCGTGCAATGCCATGCCAAACCAAATGCTCCTTCCCCACACTTGCTGATTCATGCATTTTCAAGACATAATCAATCAGAGTCCTGACTTTGTCCTTTCCTATCACTTCAACATTCAACATACTATCTTCTGACTGCAGCTAATAAGGGCTCTTTCACCTGCACAAAATTTTACTCTGCATTAAATCAACACCATTCAACCTATTTTATTATCTGCATGGCACCTTCCTCACATAATACAGCTCAATTCTGGCCCCCCTTGGGCCATATTTGTGCTCTCCAGAACACCAATTTGAAATAAAAACGAATACATTCATAAGTGAAGATAAGACCTTGCTAATATTTAAACTACTTGAGCAAAAGGAGGGAGGTGGCAGGTGGTGGTGAGGGTGGCAAGATTTGTAAATGTGCCCAACTAATGCAATCAAAAAATGACTTAAATTGTTGCTGTATTTTTTTAAGTAAAAATAATCTTTTTATGTGCAAAAAATCAAATACTGGATTTTTTTTCCATGTAAACGTCCTTCAAAGTCAGTGGCTGGATTCAAACCCCCATCCAGGGGTAGCTTCCTGCACCAAAGGTACTAGACTTTGCCTATTCGATATAGGCTTTTGATGGTTTTCAGTTGTGCAAGAGACCCTATCAGCATCTGACAGGCCGTGGTGTCATTGCTAATGGCTGCCACTGTACAGGACACATCATAGCCATGATATAGGGAAGATTTGACTAGCTACATATAGGGAAGCCCGTCTGGTCCAGTGGGTAAGTTCCTGCTTTCCACCCAGACATGCAGGGTTCAATTCCAGGGCCCGACAGATGACACACTAAATCTCTCAGCAAGCATCTGTACATTAACCACTTATTTTCTTGCAGTTTTCCTTCCAAATCCTGCAACCCCTTCACCACAAATACAGTCCAATCATTCCTCGATACTCATTCACTCAGTCATTCCACTCCGCCATGCTACAGGGTGAACAAAAACCAACAAGAACAAGAGCTAGTTCAGCAAGCAAATTTATAGCCTCTCTTTGGATTTATGTTGATGCTGCTGCCCTCTAGTAATGTTATATGTCAACTGCAGCATAATCAAAGGATTGAGAAAGGGGCAGTCCTATGCAAATAATCTCCTCCCATGATTACTTCTCTGAGCTTCCGTAGTGGTACGATGATAGGACCTTCAACAAATGGTCTTCAGCAGATTTCTAAAGTTGCCAAATTGTCTTAGGCTAAGGATTGTTCCAGTCGAAGGCCTTCAGATAAGGACCCCACCCTCACTTAGCAGGGTCCAGAATTACCTGCAGTAATCCTCTATACAGAACATGGGTGTTTGTGGGCCTACTGTGAAGGCTATATGCTAAAACTGGGATGTCTAAGGTCCCAGTCCTGGTCTCACTGTCAGAGGCACAGCATAACACAGCCTGCCAGACATGACCGTGCAATGCCATGCCAAACCAAATGCTCCTTCCCCACACTTGCTGATTCATGCATTTTCAAGACATAATCAATCAGAGGCCTGACTTTGTCCATTCCTATCACTTCAACATTCAACATACTATCTTCTGACTGCAGCTAATAAGGGCTCTTTCACCTGCACAAAATTTTACTCTGCATTAAATCAACACCATTCAACCTATTTTATTATCTGCATGGCACCTTCCTCACATAATACAGCTCAATTCTGGCCCCCCTTGGGCCATATTTGTGCTCTCCAGAACACCAATTTGAAGAAAAAACGAATACATTCATAAATGAAGATAAGACCTTGCTAATATTTAAACTACTTGAGCAAAAGGAGGGAGGTGGCAGGTGGTGGTGGGGGTGGCAAGATTTGTAAATGTGCCCAACTAATGCAATCAATAATGACTTAAATTGTTGCTGTATTTTTTTAAGTAAAAATAATCTTTTTATGTGCAAAAAAACAAATACTGGATTTTTTTCCATGTAAACATCCTTCAAAGTCAGTGGCTGGATTCAAACCCCCATCCAGGGGTAGCTTCCTGCACCAAAGGCACTAGACTTTGCCTCTGAGCTATAGGCTTTTGATGGGTTTCTGTTGTGCAAGAGACCCTATCAGTATCTGACAGGCCGTGGTGTCATTGCTAATGGCTGCCACTGCACACGACACATCATAGCCATGATATAGGGAAGATTTGACAAGCTACATAAAGGGAACCCCGTCTGGTCCAGTGGGTAAATTCCTGCCTTCCACCCAGACATGCAGGGTTCAACTCCTGGGCCCGACAGATGACACACTCAATCTCTCAGCAAGCATCTGTGCATTAACCACTTGTTTTCTTGCAGTTTTCCTTCCAAATCCTGCAACCCCTTCACCACAAATACAGTCCAATCATTCCTCGATACTCATTCACTCAGTCATTCCACTCCGCCATGCTACAGGCTGAACAAAAACCAACAAGAACAAGAGCTAGTTCAGCAAGCAAATTTAAAGCCTCTCTTTGGATTTATGTTGATGCTGCTGCCCTCTAGTAATGTTATATGTCAACTGCAGCATAATCAAAGTATTGAGAAAGGGGCAGTCCTATGCAAATAATCTCCTCCCATGATTACTTCTCTGAGCTTCCGTAGTGGTACGATGATAGGACCTTCAACATATGGTCTTCAGCAGATTTCTAAAGTTGCCAAATTGTCTAGGCTAAGGATTGTTCCAGTCGAAGGCCTTCAGATAAGGACCCCACCCTCACTTAGCAGGGTCGAGAATTACCTGCAGTAATCCTCTATACAGAACATGGGTGTTCGTGGGCCTACTGTAAAAGCTATATGCTAAAACTGGGATGTCTAAAGTCCCAGTCCTGGTCTCACTGTCAGAGGCACAGCATAACACAGCCTGCCAGACATGGCCATGCAATGCCATGCCAAACCAAATGCTCCTTCCCCACACTTGCTGCATCATGCATTTTCAAGACAAAATCAATCAGAGGCCTGACTTTGTCCCTTTCCTATCACTTCAACATTCAACATACTACCTTCTGACTGCAGCTAATAAGGGCTCTTTCACCTGCACAAAATTTTACTCTGCATTAAATCAACACCATTCAACCTATTTTATTATCTGCATGGCACCTTCCTCACATAATACAGCTCAATTCTGGCCCTCCTTGGGCCATATTTGTGCTCTCCAGAACACCAATTTGAAATAAAAACGAATACATTCATAAATGAAGATAAGACCTTGCTAATATTTAAACTACTTGAGCAAAAGGAGGGAGGTGGCACGTGGTGGTGAGGGTGGCAAGATTTGTAAATGTGCCCAACTAATGCAATCAAAAAATGACTTAAATTGTTGCTGTATTTTTTTAAGTAAAAATAATCTTTTTATGTGCAAAAAAACAAATACTGGATTTTTTTCCATGTAAACATCCTTCAAAGTCAGTGGCTGGATTCAAACCCCCATCCAGGGGTAGCTTCCTGCACCAAAGGCACTAGACTTTGCCTCTGAGCTATAGGCTTTTGATGGGTTTCTGTTGTGCAAGAGACCCTATCAGTATCTGACAGGCCGTGGTGTCATTGCTAATGGCTGCCACTGCACACGACACATCATAGCCATGATATAGGGAAGATTTGACAAGCTACATAAAGGGAACCCCGTCTGGTCCAGTGGGTAAATTCCTGCCTTCCACCCAGACATGCAGGGTTCAACTCCTGGGCCCGACAGATGACACACTCAATCTCTCAGCAAGCATCTGTGCATTAACCACTTGTTTTCTTGCAGTTTTCCTTCCAAATCCTGCAACCCCTTCACCACAAATACAGTCCAATCATTCCTCGATACTCATTCACTCAGTCATTCCACTCCGCCATGCTACAGGCTGAACAAAAACCAACAAGAACAAGAGCTAGTTCAGCAAGCAAATTTAAAGCCTCTCTTTGGATTTATGTTGATGCTGCTGCCCTCTAGTAATGTTATATGTCAACTGCAGCATAATCAAAGTATTGAGAAAGGGGCAGTCCTATGCAAATAATCTCCTCCCATGATTACTTCTCTGAGCTTCCGTAGTGGTACGATGATAGGACCTTCAACATATGGTCTTCAGCAGATTTCTAAAGTTGCCAAATTGTCTAGGCTAAGGATTGTTCCAGTCGAAGGCCTTCAGATAAGGACCCCACCCTCACTTAGCAGGGTCGAGAATTACCTGCAGTAATCCTCTATACAGAACATGGGTGTTCGTGGGCCTACTGTAAAAGCTATATGCTAAAACTGGGATGTCTAAAGTCCCAGTCCTGGTCTCACTGTCAGAGGCACAGCATAACACAGCCTGCCAGACATGGCCATGCAATGCCATGCCAAACCAAATGCTCCTTCCCCACACTTGCTGCATCATGCATTTTCAAGACAAAATCAATCAGAGGCCTGACTTTGTCCCTTTCCTATCACTTCAACATTCAACATACTACCTTCTGACTGCAGCTAATAAGGGCTCTTTCACCTGCACAAAATTTTACTCTGCATTAAATCAACACCATTCAACCTATTTTATTATCTGCATGGCACCTTCCTCACATAATACAGCTCAATTCTGGCCCTCCTTGGGCCATATTTGTGCTCTCCAGAACACCAATTTGAAATAAAAACGAATACATTCATAAATGAAGATAAGACCTTGCTAATATTTAAACTACTTGAGCAAAAGGAGGGAGGTGGCAGGTGGTGGTGAGGGTGGCAAGATTTGTAAATGTGCCCAACTAATGCAATCAAAAAATGACTTAAATTGTTGCTGTATTTTTTTAAGTAAAAATAATCTTTTTATGTGCAAAAAATCAAATACTGGATTTTTTTTCCATGTAAACATCCTTCAAAGTCAGTGGCTGGATTCAAACCCCCATCCAGGGGTAGCTTCCTGCACCAAAGGCACTAGACTTTGCCTATGCGCTATAGGCTTTTGATGGGTTTCAGTTGTGCAAGAGACCCTATCAGCATCTGACAGGCCGTGGTGTCATTGCTAATGGCTGCCACTGCACAGGACATCATAGCCATGATATAGGGAAGATTTGACAAGCTACATATAGGGAAGCACGTCTGGTCCAGTGGGTAAGTTCCTGCCTTCCACCCAGACATGCAGGGTTCAATTCCAGGGCCCGACAGATGACACACTAAATCTCTCAGCAAGCATCTGTACATTAACCACTTATTTTCTTGCAGTTTTCCTTCCAAATCCTGCAACCCCTTCACCACAAATACAGTCCAATCATTCCTCGATACTCATTCACTCAGTCATTCCACTCCGCCATGCTACAGGGTGAACAAAAACCAACAAGAACAAGAGCTAGTTCAGCAAGCAAATTTATAGCCTCTCTTTGGATTTATGTTGATGCTGCTGCCCTCTAGTAATGTTATATGTCAACTGCAGCATAATCAAAGGATTGAGAAAGGGGCAGTCCTATGCAAATAATCTCCTCCCATGATTACTTCTCTGAGCTTCCGTAGTGGTACGATGATAGGACCTTCAACATATGGTCTTCAGCAGATTTCTAAAGTTGCCAAATTGTCTTAGGCTAAGGATTGTTCCAGTCGAAGGCCTTCAGATAAGGACCCCACCCTCACTTAGCAGGGTCGAGAATTACCTGCAGTAATCCTCTATACAGAACATGGGTGTTCGTGGGCCTACTGTAAAAGCTATATGCTAAAACTGGGATGTCTAAAGTCCCAGTCCTGGTCTCACTGTCAGAGGCACAGCATAACACAGCCTGCCAGACATGGCCATGCAATGCCATGCCAAACCAAATGCTCCTTCCCCACACTTGCTGCATCATGCATTTTCAAGACAAAATCAATCAGAGGCCTGACTTTGTCCCTTTCCTATCACTTCAACATTCAACATACTACCTTCTGACTGCAGCTAATAAGGGCTCTTTCACCTGCACAAAATTTTACTCTGCATTAAATCAACACCATTCAACCTATTTTATTATCTGCATGGCACCTTCCTCACATAATACAGCTCAATTCTGGCCCTCCTTGGGCCATATTTGTGCTCTCCAGAACACCAATTTGAAATAAAAACGAATACATTCATAAATGAAGATAAGACCTTGCTAATATTTAAACTACTTGAGCAAAAGGAGGGAGGTGGCAGGTGGTGGTGAGGGTGGCAAGATTTGTAAATGTGCCCAACTAATGCAATCAAAAAATGACTTAAATTGTTGCTGTATTTTTTTAAGTAAAAATAATCTTTTTATGTGCAAAAAATCAAATACTGGATTTTTTTTCCATGTAAACATCCTTCAAAGTCAGTGGCTGGATTCAAACCCCCATCCAGGGGTAGCTTCCTGCACCAAAGGCACTAGACTTTGCCTATGCGCTATAGGCTTTTGATGGGTTTCAGTTGTGCAAGAGACCCTATCAGCATCTGACAGGCCGTGGTGTCATTGCTAATGGCTGCCACTGCACAGGACATCATAGCCATGATATAGGGAAGATTTGACAAGCTACATATAGGGAAGCCCGTCTGGTCCAGTGGGTAAGTTCCTGCCTTCCACCCAGACATGCAGGGTTCAATTCCAGGGCCCGACAGATGACACACTAAATCTCTCAGCAAGCATCTGTACATTAACCACTTATGTTCTTGCAGTTTTCCTTCCAAATCCTGCATCCCCTTCACCACAAATACAGTCCAATCATTCCTCGATACTCATTCACTCAGTCATTCCACTCCGCCATGCTACAGGGTGAACAAAAACCAACAAGAACAAGAGCTAGTTCAGCAAGCAAATTTATAGCCTCTCTTTGGATTTATGTTGATGCTGCTGCCCTCTAGTAATGTTATATGTCAACTGCAGCATAATCAAAGGATTGAGAAAGGGGCAGTCCTATGCAAATAATCTCCTCCCATGATTACTTCTCTGAGCTTCCGTAGTGGTACGATGATAGGACCTTCAACAAATGGTCTTCAGCAGATTTCTAAAGTTGCCAAATTGTCTTAGGCTAAGGATTGTTCCAGTCGAAGGCCTTCAGATAAGGACCCCACCCTCACTTAGCAGGGTCCAGAATTACCTGCAGTAATCCTCTATACAGAACATGGGCGTTTGTGGGCCTACTGTGAAGGCTATATGCTAAAACTGGGATGTCTAAAGTCCCAGTCCTGGTCTCACTGTCAGAGGCACAGCATAACACAGCCTGCCAGACATGACCGTGCAATGCCATGCCAAACCAAATGCTCCTTCCCCACACTTGCTGCATCATGCAATTTCAAGACATAATCAATCAGAGGCCTGACTTTGTCCTTTCCTACCATTTCAACATTCAACATACTACCTTCTGACTGCAGCTAGTAAGGACTCTTTCACCTGCACAAAATTTTACCCTGCATTAAGTCAACACCATTCAACCTATTTTATTATCTGTATGGCACCTTCCTCACATAATACAGCTCAATTCTGGCCCCCCTTGGGCCATATTTGTGCTCTCCAGAACACCAATTTGAAGAAAAAACAAATACATTCATAAATGAAGATAAGACCTTGCTAATATTTAAACTACTTGAGCAAAAGGAGGGAGGTGGCAGGTGGTGGTGGGGGTGGCAAGATTTCTAAATGTGCCCAACTAATGCAATCAAAAAATGACTTAAATTGTTCCTGTATTTTTTTAAGTAAAAATAATCTTTTTATGTGCAAAAAATCAAATACTGGATTTTTTTTCCATGTAAACATCCTTCAAAGTCAGTGGCTGGATTCAAACCCCCATCCAGGGGTAGCTTCCTGCACCAAAGGCACTAGACTTTGCCTATGCACTATGGGCTTTTGGTGGGTTTCAGTTGTGCAAGAGACCCTATCAGCATCTGACAGGCCGTGGTGTCATTGCTAATGGCTGCCACTGCACAGGACACATCATAGCCATGATATAGGGAAGATTTGACAAGCTACATATAGGGAAGCCCGTCTGGTCCAGTGGGTAAGTTCCTACCTTACATGCAGGGTTCAATTCCAGGGCCTGACAGATGACACACTAAATCTCTCAGCAAGCATCTGTGCATTAACCACTTATTTTCTTGCAGTTTTCCTTCCAAATCCTGCAACCCCTTCACCACAAATACAGTCCAATCATTACTCGATACTCATTCACTCAGTCATTCCACTCCGCCATGCTACAGGCTGAACAAAAACCAACAAGAACAAGAGCTAGTTCAGCAAGCAAATTTAAAGCCTCTCTTTGGATTTATGTTGATGCTACTGCCCTCTAGTAATGTTATATGTCAACTGCAGCAAAATCAAAGGATTGAGAAAGGGGCAGTCCTATGCAAATAATCTCCTCCCATGATTACTTCTCTGAGCTTCCGTAGTGGTACGATGATAGGACCTTCAACAAATGGTCTTCAGCAGATTTCTAAAGTTGCCAAATTGTCTTAGGCTAAGGATTGTTCCAGTCAAAGGCCGTCAGATAAGGACCCCACCCTCACTTAGCAGGGTCCAGAATTACCTGCAGTAATCCTCTATACAGAACATGGGCGTTCGTGGGCCTACTGTAAAGGCTATATGCTAAAACTGGGATGTCTAAAGTCCCAGTCCCAGTCCCAGTCCCAGTCCCAGTCCTGGTCTCACTGTCAGAGGCACAGCATAACACAGCCTGCCAGACATGGCCGTGCAATGCCATGCCAAACCAAATGCTCCTTCCCCACACTTGCTGATTCATGCATTTTCAAGACATAATCAATCAGAGTCCTGACTTTGTCCTTTCCTATCACTTCAACATTCAACATACTATCTTCTGACTGCAGCTAATAAGGGCTCTTTCACCTGCACAAAATTTTACTCTGCATTAAATCAACACCATTCAACCTATTTTATTATCTGCATGGCACCTTCCTCACATAATACAGCTCAATTCTGGCCCCCCTTGGGCCATATTTGTGCTCTCCAGAACACCAATTTGAAATAAAAACGAATACATTCATAAGTGAAGATAAGACCTTGCTAATATTTAAACTACTTGAGCAAAAGGAGGGAGGTGGCAGGTGGTGGTGAGGGTGGCAAGATTTGTAAATGTGCCCAACTAATGCAATCAAAAAATGACTTAAATTGTTGCTGTATTTTTTTAAGTAAAAATAATCTTTTTATGTGCAAAAAATCAAATACTGGATTTTTTTTCCATGTAAACGTCCTTCAAAGTCAGTGGCTGGATTCAAACCCCCATCCAGGGGTAGCTTCCTGCACCAAAGGTACTAGACTTTGCCTATTCGATATAGGCTTTTGATGGTTTTCAGTTGTGCAAGAGACCCTATCAGCATCTGACAGGCCGTGGTGTCATTGCTAATGGCTGCCACTGTACAGGACACATCATAGCCATGATATAGGGAAGATTTGACTAGCTACATATAGGGAAGCCCGTCTGGTCCAGTGGGTAAGTTCCTGCTTTCCACCCAGACATGCAGGGTTCAATTCCAGGGCCCGACAGATGACACACTAAATCTCTCAGCAAGCATCTGTACATTAACCACTTATTTTCTTGCAGTTTTCCTTCCAAATCCTGCAACCCCTTCACCACAAATACAGTCCAATCATTCCTCGATACTCATTCACTCAGTCATTCCACTCCGCCATGCTACAGGGTGAACAAAAACCAACAAGAACAAGAGCTAGTTCAGCAAGCAAATTTATAGCCTCTCTTTGGATTTATGTTGATGCTGCTGCCCTCTAGTAATGTTATATGTCAACTGCAGCATAATCAAAGGATTGAGAAAGGGGCAGTCCTATGCAAATAATCTCCTCCCATGATTACTTCTCTGAGCTTCCGTAGTGGTACGATGATAGGACCTTCAACAAATGGTCTTCAGCAGATTTCTAAAGTTGCCAAATTGTCTTAGGCTAAGGATTGTTCCAGTCGAAGGCCTTCAGATAAGGACCCCACCCTCACTTAGCAGGGTCCAGAATTACCTGCAGTAATCCTCTATACAGAACATGGGTGTTTGTGGGCCTACTGTGAAGGCTATATGCTAAAACTGGGATGTCTAAGGTCCCAGTCCTGGTCTCACTGTCAGAGGCACAGCATAACACAGCCTGCCAGACATGACCGTGCAATGCCATGCCAAACCAAATGCTCCTTCCCCACACTTGCTGATTCATGCATTTTCAAGACATAATCAATCAGAGGCCTGACTTTGTCCATTCCTATCACTTCAACATTCAACATACTATCTTCTGACTGCAGCTAATAAGGGCTCTTTCACCTGCACAAAATTTTACTCTGCATTAAATCAACACCATTCAACCTATTTTATTATCTGCATGGCACCTTCCTCACATAATACAGCTCAATTCTGGCCCCCCTTGGGCCATATTTGTGCTCTCCAGAACACCAATTTGAAGAAAAAACGAATACATTCATAAATGAAGATAAGACCTTGCTAATATTTAAACTACTTGAGCAAAAGGAGGGAGGTGGCAGGTGGTGGTGGGGGTGGCAAGATTTGTAAATGTGCCCAACTAATGCAATCAATAATGACTTAAATTGTTGCTGTATTTTTTTAAGTAAAAATAATCTTTTTATGTGCAAAAAAACAAATACTGGATTTTTTTCCATGTAAACATCCTTCAAAGTCAGTGGCTGGATTCAAACCCCCATCCAGGGGTAGCTTCCTGCACCAAAGGCACTAGACTTTGCCTCTGAGCTATAGGCTTTTGATGGGTTTCTGTTGTGCAAGAGACCCTATCAGTATCTGACAGGCCGTGGTGTCATTGCTAATGGCTGCCACTGCACACGACACATCATAGCCATGATATAGGGAAGATTTGACAAGCTACATAAAGGGAACCCTGTCTGGTCCAGTGGGTAAATTCCTGCCTTCCACCCAGACATGCAGGGTTCAACTCCTGGGCCCGACAGATGACACACTCAATCTCTCAGCAAGCATCTGTGCATTAACCACTTGTTTTCTTGCAGTTTTCCTTCCAAATCCTGCAACCCCTTCACCACAAATACAGTCCAATCATTCCTCGATACTCATTCACTCAGTCATTCCACTCCGCCATGCTACAGGCTGAACAAAAACCAACAAGAACAAGAGCTAGTTCAGCAAGCAAATTTAAAGCCTCTCTTTGGATTTATGTTGATGCTGCTGCCCTCTAGTAATGTTATATGTCAACTGCAGCATAATCAAAGTATTGAGAAAGGGGCAGTCCTATGCAAATAATCTCCTCCCATGATTACTTCTCTGAGCTTCCGTAGTGGTACGATGATAGGACCTTCAACATATGGTCTTCAGCAGATTTCTAAAGTTGCCAAATTGTCTAGGCTAAGGATTGTTCCAGTCGAAGGCCTTCAGATAAGGACCCCACCCTCACTTAGCAGGGTCGAGAATTACCTGCAGTAATCCTCTATACAGAACATGGGTGTTCGTGGGCCTACTGTAAAAGCTATATGCTAAAACTGGGATGTCTAAAGTCACAGTCCTGGTCTCACTGTCAGAGGCACAGCATAACACAGCCTGCCAGACATGGCCATGCAATGCCATGCCAAACCAAATGCTCCTTCCCCACACTTGCTGCATCATGCATTTTCAAGACAAAATCAATCAGAGGCCTGACTTTGTCCCTTTCCTATCACTTCAACATTCAACATACTACCTTCTGACTGCAGCTAATAAGGGCTCTTTCACCTGCACAAAATTTTACTCTGCATTAAATCAACACCATTCAACCTATTTTATTATCTGCATGGCACCTTCCTCACATAATACAGCTCAATTCTGGCCCTCCTTGGGCCATATTTGTGCTCTCCAGAACACCAATTTGAAATAAAAACGAATACATTCATAAATGAAGATAAGACCTTGCTAATATTTAAACTACTTGAGCAAAAGGAGGGAGGTGGCACGTGGTGGTGAGGGTGGCAAGATTTGTAAATGTGCCCAACTAATGCAATCAAAAAATGACTTAAATTGTTGCTGTATTTTTTTAAGTAAAAATAATCTTTTTATGTGCAAAAAAACAAATACTGGATTTTTTTCCATGTAAACATCCTTCAAAGTCAGTGGCTGGATTCAAACCCCCATCCAGGGGTAGCTTCCTGCACCAAAGGCACTAGACTTTGCCTCTGAGCTATAGGCTTTTGATGGGTTTCTGTTGTGCAAGAGACCCTATCAGTATCTGACAGGCCGTGGTGTCATTGCTAATGGCTGCCACTGCACACGACACATCATAGCCATGATATAGGGAAGATTTGACAAGCTACATAAAGGGAACCCCGTCTGGTCCAGTGGGTAAATTCCTGCCTTCCACCCAGACATGCAGGGTTCAACTCCTGGGCCCGACAGATGACACACTCAATCTCTCAGCAAGCATCTGTGCATTAACCACTTGTTTTCTTGCAGTTTTCCTTCCAAATCCTGCAACCCCTTCACCACAAATACAGTCCAATCATTCCTCGATACTCATTCACTCAGTCATTCCACTCCGCCATGCTACAGGCTGAACAAAAACCAACAAGAACAAGAGCTAGTTCAGCAAGCAAATTTAAAGCCTCTCTTTGGATTTATGTTGATGCTGCTGCCCTCTAGTAATGTTATATGTCAACTGCAGCATAATCAAAGTATTGAGAAAGGGGCAGTCCTATGCAAATAATCTCCTCCCATGATTACTTCTCTGAGCTTCCGTAGTGGTACGATGATAGGACCTTCAACATATGGTCTTCAGCAGATTTCTAAAGTTGCCAAATTGTCTAGGCTAAGGATTGTTCCAGTCGAAGGCCTTCAGATAAGGACCCCACCCTCACTTAGCAGGGTCGAGAATTACCTGCAGTAATCCTCTATACAGAACATGGGTGTTCGTGGGCCTACTGTAAAAGCTATATGCTAAAACTGGGATGTCTAAAGTCCCAGTCCTGGTCTCACTGTCAGAGGCACAGCATAACACAGCCTGCCAGACATGGCCATGCAATGCCATGCCAAACCAAATGCTCCTTCCCCACACTTGCTGCATCATGCATTTTCAAGACAAAATCAATCAGAGGCCTGACTTTGTCCCTTTCCTATCACTTCAACATTCAACATACTACCTTCTGACTGCAGCTAATAAGGGCTCTTTCACCTGCACAAA
This sequence comes from Pleurodeles waltl, assembly GCF_031143425.1. Taxonomy (NCBI): domain Eukaryota; kingdom Metazoa; phylum Chordata; class Amphibia; order Caudata; family Salamandridae; genus Pleurodeles; species Pleurodeles waltl. The sequence continues at coordinate 833,495 of NW_027149838.1, read as the reverse complement.
ATTTTACTCTGCATTAAATCAACACCATTCAAACTATTTTATTATCTGCATGGCACCTTCCTCACATAATACAGCTCAATTCTGGCCCTCCTTGGGCCATATTTGTGCTCTCCAGAACACCAATTTGAAATAAAAACGAATACATTCATAAATGAAGATAAGACCTTGCTAATATTTAAACTACTTGAGCAAAAGGAGGGAGGTGGCAGGTGGTGGTGAGGGTGGCAAGATTTGTAAATGTGCCCAACTAATGCAATCAAAAAATGACTTAAATTGTTGCTGTATTTTTTTAAGTAAAAATAATCTTTTTATGTGCAAAAAATCAAATACTGGATTTTTTTTCCATGTAAACATCCTTCAAAGTCAGTGGCTGGATTCAAACCCCCATCCAGGGGTAGCTTCCTGCACCAAAGGCACTAGACTTTGCCTATGCGCTATAGGCTTTTGATGGGTTTCAGTTGTGCAAGAGACCCTATCAGCATCTGACAGGCCGTGGTGTCACTGCTAATGGCTGCCACTGCACAGGACATCATAGCCATGATATAGGGAAGATTTGACAAGCTACATATAGGGAAGCCCGTCTGGTCCAGTGGGTAAGTTCCTGCCTTCCACCCAGACATGCAGGGTTCAATTCCAGGGCCCGACAGATGACACACTAAATCTCTCAGCAAGCATCTGTGCATTAACCACTTGTTTTCTTGCAGTTTTCCTTCCAAATCCTGCAACCCCTTCACCACAAATACAGTCCAATCATTCCTCGATACTCATTCACTCAGTCATTCCACTCCGCCATGCTACAGGGTGAACAAAAACCAACAAGAACAAGAGCTAGTTCAGCAAGCAAATTTATAGCCTCTCTTTGGATTTATGTTGATGCTGCTGCCCTCTAGTAATGTTATATGTCAACTGCAGCATAATCAAAGGATTGAGAAAGGGGCAGTCCTATGCAAATAATCTCCTCCCATGATTACTTCTCTGAGCTTCCGTAGTGGTACGATGATAGGACCTTCAACAAATGGTCTTCAGCAGATTTCTAAAGTTGCCAAATTGTCTTAGGCTAAGGATTGTTCCAGTCGAAGGCCTTCAGATAAGGACCCCACCCTCACTTAGCAGGGTCCAGAATTACCTGCAGTAATCCTCTATACAGAACATGGGTGTTTGTGGGCTTACTGTGAAGGCTATATGCTAAAACTGGGATGTCTAAGGTCCCAGTCCTGGTCTCACTGTCAGAGGCACAGCATAACACAGCCTGCCAGACATGACCGTGCAATGCCATGCCAAACCAAATGCTCCTTCCCCACACTTGCTGATTCATGCATTTTCAAGACATAATCAATCAGAGGCCTGACTTTGTCCATTCCTATCACTTCAACATTCAACATACTATCTTCTGACTGCAGCTAATAAGGGCTCTTTCACCTGCACAAAATTTTACTCTGCATTAAATCAACACCATTCAACCTATTTTATTATCTGCATGGCACCTTCCTCACATAATACAGCTCAATTCTGGCCCCCCTTGGGCCATATTTGTGCTCTCCAGAACACCAATTTGAAGAAAAAACGAATACATTCATAAATGAAGATAAGACCTTGCTAATATTTAAACTACTTGAGCAAAAGGAGGGAGGTGGCAGGTGGTGGTGGGGGTGGCAAGATTTGTAAATGTGCCCAACTAATGCAATCAATAATGACTTAAATTGTTGCTGTATTTTTTTAAGTAAAAATAATCTTTTTATGTGCAAAAAAACAAATATTGGATTTTTTTCCATGTAAACATCCTTCAAAGTCAGTGGCTGGATTCAAACCCCCATCCAGGGGTAGCTTCCTGCACCAAAGGCACTAGACTTTGCCTCTGAGCTATAGGCTTTTGATGGGTTTCTGTTGTGCAAGAGACCGTATCAGTATCTGACAGGCCGTGGTGTCATTGCTAATGGCTGCCACTGCACACGACACATCATAGCCATGATATAGGGAAGATTTGACAAGCTACATAAAGGGAACCCCGTCTGGTCCAGTGGGTAAATTCCTGCCTTCCACCCAGACATGCAGGGTTCAACTCCTGGGCCCGACAGATGACACACTCAATCTCTCAGCAAGCATCTGTGCATTAACCACTTGTTTTCTTGCAGTTTTCCTTCCAAATCCTGCAACCCCTTCACCACAAATACAGTCCAATCATTCCTCGATACTCATTCACTCAGTCATTCCACTCCGCCATGCTACAGGCTGAACAAAAACCAACAAGAACAAGAGCTAGTTCAGCAAGCAAATTTAAAGCCTCTCTTTGGATTTATGTTGATGCTGCTGCCCTCTAGTAATGTTATATGTCAACTGCAGCATAATCAAAGTATTGAGAAAGGGGCAGTCCTATGCAAATAATCTCCTCCCATGATTACTTCTCTGAGCTTCCGTAGTGGTACGATGATAGGACCTTCAACATATGGTCTTCAGCAGATTTCTAAAGTTGCCAAATTGTCTTAGGCTAAGGATTGTTCCAGTCGAAGGCCTTCAGATAAGGACCCCACCCTCACTTAGCAGGGTCGAGAATTACCTGCAGTAATCCTCTATACAGAACATGGGTGTTCGTGGGCCTACTGTAAAAGCTATATGCTAAAACTGGGATGTCTAAAGTCCCAGTCCTGGTCTCACTGTCAGAGGCACAGCATAACACAGCCTGCCAGACATGGCCATGCAATGCCATGCCAAACCAAATGCTCCTTCCCCACACTTGCTGCATCATGCATTTTCAAGACAAAATCAATCAGAGGCCTGACTGTGTCCCTTTCCTATCACTTCAACATTCAACATACTACCTTCTGACTGCAGCTAATAAGGGCTCTTTCACCTGCACAAAATGTTACTCTGCATTAAATCAACACCATTCAACCTATTTTATTATCTGCATGGCACCTTCCTCACATAATACAGCTCAATTCTGGCCCTCCTTGGGCCATATTTGTGCTCTCCAGAACACCAATTTGAAATAAAAACGAATACATTCATAAATGAAGATAAGACCTTGCTAATATTTAAACTACTTGAGCAAAAGGAGGGAGGTGGCAGGTGGTGGTGAGGGTGGCAAGATTTGTAAATGTGCCCAACTAATGCAATCAAAAAATGACTTAAATTGTTGCTGTATTTTTTTAAGTAAAAATAATCTTTTTATGTGCAAAAAATCAAATACTGGATTTTTTTTCCATGTAAACATCCTTCAAAGTCAGTGGCTGGATTCAAACCCCCATCCAGGGGTAGCTTCCTGCACCAAAGGCACTAGACTTTGCCTATGCGCTATAGGCTTTTGATGGGTTTCAGTTGTGCAAGAGACCCTATCAGCATCTGACAGGCCGTGGTGTCATTGCTAATGGCTGCCACTGCACAGGACATCATAGCCATGATATAGGGAAGATTTGACAAGCTACATATAGGGAAGCCCGTCTGGTCCAGTGGGTAAGTTCCTGCCTTCCACCCAGACATGCAGGGTTCAATTCCAGGGCCCGACAGATGACACACTAAATCTCTCAGCAAGCATCTGTACATTAACCACTTATTTTCTTGCAGTTTTCCTTCCAAATCCTGCAACCCCTTCACCACAAATACAGTCCAATCATTCCTCGATACTCATTCACTCAGTCATTCCACTCCGCCATGCTACAGGGTGAACAAAAACCAACAAGAACAAGAGCTAGTTCAGCAAGCAAATTTATAGCCTCTCTTTGGATTTATGTTGATGCTGCTGCCCTCTAGTAATGTTATATGTCAACTGCAGCATAATCAAAGGATTGAGAAAGGGGCAGTCCTATGCAAATAATCTCCTCCCATGATTACTTCTCTGAGCTTCCGTAGTGGTACGATGATAGGACCTTCAACATATGGTCTTCAGCAGATTTCTAAAGTTGCCAAATTGTCTTAGGCTAAGGATTGTTCCAGTCGAAGGCCTTCAGATAAGGACCCCACCCTCACTTAGCAGGGTCGAGAATTACCTGCAGTAATCCTCTATACAGAACATGGGTGTTCGTGGGCCTACTGTAAAAGCTATATGCTAAAACTGGGATGTCTAAAGTCCCAGTCCTGGTCTCACTGTCAGAGGCACAGCATAACACAGCCTGCCAGACATGGCCATGCAATGCCATGCCAAACCAAATGCTCCTTCCCCACACTTGCTGCATCATGCATTTTCAAGACAAAATCAATCAGAGGCCTGACTTTGTCCCTTTCCTATCACTTCAACATTCAACATACTACCTTCTGACTGCAGCTAATAAGGGCTCTTTCACCTGCACAAAATTTTACTCTGCATTAAATCAACACCATTCAACCTATTTTATTATCTGCATGGCACCTTCCTCACATAATACAGCTCAATTCTGGCCCTCCTTGGGCCATATTTGTGCTCTCCAGAACACCAATTTGAAATAAAAACGAATACATTCATAAATGAAGATAAGACCTTGCTAATATTTAAACTACTTGAGCAAAAGGAGGGAGGTGGCAGGTGGTGGTGAGGGTGGCAAGATTTGTAAATGTGCCCAACTAATGCAATCAAAAAATGACTTAAATTGTTGCTGTATTTTTTTAAGTAAAAATAATCTTTTTATGTGCAAAAAATCAAATACTGGATTTTTTTTCCATGTAAACATCCTTCAAAGTCAGTGGCTGGATTCAAACCCCCATCCAGGGGTAGCTTCCTGCACCAAAGGCACTAGACTTTGCCTATGCGCTATAGGCTTTTGATGGGTTTCAGTTGTGCAAGAGACCCTATCAGCATCTGACAGGCCGTGGTGTCATTGCTAATGGCTGCCACTGCACAGGACATCATAGCCATGATATAGGGAAGATTTGACAAGCTACATATAGGGAAGCCCGTCTGGTCCAGTGGGTAAGTTCCTGCCTTCCACCCAGACATGCAGGGTTCAATTCCAGGGCCCGACAGATGACACACTAAATCTCTCAGCAAGCATCTGTACATTAACCACTTATGTTCTTGCAGTTTTCCTTCCAAATCCTGCATCCCCTTCACCACAAATACAGTCCAATCATTCCTCGATACTCATTCACTCAGTCATTCCACTCCGCCATGCTACAGGGTGAACAAAAACCAACAAGAACAAGAGCTAGTTCAGCAAGCAAATTTATAGCCTCTCTTTGGATTTATGTTGATGCTGCTGCCCTCTAGTAATGTTATATGTCAACTGCAGCATAATCAAAGGATTGAGAAAGGGGCAGTCCTATGCAAATAATCTCCTCCCATGATTACTTCTCTGAGCTTCCGTAGTGGTACGATGATAGGACCTTCAACAAATGGTCTTCAGCAGATTTCTAAAGTTGCCAAATTGTCTTAGGCTAAGGATTGTTCCAGTCGAAGGCCTTCAGATAAGGACCCCACCCTCACTTAGCAGGGTCCAGAATTACCTGCAGTAATCCTCTATACAGAACATGGGCGTTTGTGGGCCTACTGTGAAGGCTATATGCTAAAACTGGGATGTCCAAAGTCCCAGTCCTGGTCTCACTGTCAGAGGCACAGCATAACACAGCCTGCCAGACATGACCGTGCAATGCCATGCCAAACCAAATGCTCCTTCCCCACACTTGCTGCATCATGCAATTTCAAGACATAATCAATCAGAGGCCTGACTTTGTCCTTTCCTACCATTTCAACATTCAACATACTACCTTCTGACTGCAGCTAGTAAGGACTCTTTCACCTGCACAAAATTTTACCCTGCATTAAGTCAACACCATTCAACCTATTTTATTATCTGTATGGCACCTTCCTCACATAATACAGCTCAATTCTGGCCCCCCTTGGGCCATATTTGTGCTCTCCAGAACACCAATTTGAAGAAAAAACAAATACATTCATAAATGAAGATAAGACCTTGCTAATATTTAAACTACTTGAGCAAAAGGAGGGAGGTGGCAGGTGGTGGTGGGGGTGGCAAGATTTCTAAATGTGCCCAACTAATGCAATCAAAAAATGACTTAAATTGTTCCTGTATTTTTTTAAGTAAAAATAATCTTTTTATGTGCAAAAAATCAAATACTGGATTTTTTTTCCATGTAAACATCCTTCAAAGTCAGTGGCTGGATTCAAACCCCCATCCAGGGGTAGCTTCCTGCACCAAAGGCACTAGACTTTGCCTATGCACTATGGGCTTTTGGTGGGTTTCAGTTGTGCAAGAGACCCTATCAGCATCTGACAGGCCGTGGTGTCATTGCTAATGGCTGCCACTGCACAGGACACATCATAGCCATGATATAGGGAAGATTTGACAAGCTACATATAGGGAAGCCCGTCTGGTCCAGTGGGTAAGTTCCTACCTTACATGCAGGGTTCAATTCCAGGGCCTGACAGATGACACACTAAATGTCTCAGCAAGCATCTGTGCATTAACCACTTATTTTCTTGCAGTTTTCCTTCCAAATCCTGCAACCCCTTCACCACAAATACAGTCCAATCATTACTCGATACTCATTCACTCAGTCATTCCACTCCGCCATGCTACAGGCTGAACAAAAACCAACAAGAACAAGAGCTAGTTCAGCAAGCAAATTTAAAGCCTCTCTTTGGATTTATGTTGATGCTACTGCCCTCTAGTAATGTTATATGTCAACTGCAGCAAAATCAAAGGATTGAGAAAGGGGCAGTCCTATGCAAATAATCTCCTCCCATGATTACTTCTCTGAGCTTCCGTAGTGGTACGATGATAGGACCTTCAACAAATGGTCTTCAGCAGATTTCTAAAGTTGCCAAATTGTCTTAGGCTAAGGATTGTTCCAGTCAAAGGCCGTCAGATAAGGACCCCACCCTCACTTAGCAGGGTCCAGAATTACCTGCAGTAATCCTCTATACAGAACATGGGCGTTCGTGGGCCTACTGTAAAGGCTATATGCTAAAACTGGGATGTCTAAAGTCCCAGTCCCAGTCCCAGTCCCAGTCCCAGTCCCAGTCCCAGTCCTGGTCTCACTGTCAGAGGCACAGCATAACACAGCCTGCCAGACATGGCCGTGCAATGCCATGCCAAACCAAATGCTCCTTCCCCACACTTGCTGATTCATGCATTTTCAAGACATAATCAATCAGAGTCCTGACTTTGTCCTTTCCTATCACTTCAACATTCAACATACTATCTTCTGACTGCAGCTAATAAGGGCTCTTTCACCTGCACAAAATTTTACTCTGCATTAAATCAACACCATTCAACCTATTTTATTATCTGCATGGCACCTTCCTCACATAATACAGCTCAATTCTGGCCCCCCTTGGGCCATATTTGTGCTCTCCAGAACACCAATTTGAAATAAAAACGAATACATTCATAAGTGAAGATAAGACCTTGCTAATATTTAAACTACTTGAGCAAAAGGAGGGAGGTGGCAGGTGGTGGTGAGGGTGGCAAGATTTGTAAATGTGCCCAACTAATGCAATCAAAAAATGACTTAAATTGTTGCTGTATTTTTTTAAGTAAAAATAATCTTTTTATGTGCAAAAAATCAAATACTGGATTTTTTTTCCATGTAAACGTCCTTCAAAGTCAGTGGCTGGATTCAAACCCCCATCCAGGGGTAGCTTCCTGCACCAAAGGTACTAGACTTTGCCTATTCGATATAGGCTTTTGATGGTTTTCAGTTGTGCAAGAGACCCTATCAGCATCTGACAGGCCGTGGTGTCATTGCTAATGGCTGCCACTGTACAGGACACATCATAGCCATGATATAGGGAAGATTTGACTAGCTACATATAGGGAAGCCCGTCTGGTCCAGTGGGTAAGTTCCTGCTTTCCACCCAGACATGCAGGGTTCAATTCCAGGGCCCGACAGATGACACACTAAATCTCTCAGCAAGCATCTGTACATTAACCACTTATTTTCTTGCAGTTTTCCTTCCAAATCCTGCAACCCCTTCACCACAAATACAGTCCAATCATTCCTCGATACTCATTCACTCAGTCATTCCACTCCGCCATGCTACAGGGTGAACAAAAACCAACAAGAACAAGAGCTAGTTCAGCAAGCAAATTTATAGCCTCTCTTTGGATTTATGTTGATGCTGCTGCCCTCTAGTAATGTTATATGTCAACTGCAGCATAATCAAAGGATTGAGAAAGGGGCAGTCCTATGCAAATAATCTCCTCCCATGATTACTTCTCTGAGCTTCCGTAGTGGTACGATGATAGGACCTTCAACAAATGGTCTTCAGCAGATTTCTAAAGTTGCCAAATTGTCTTAGGCTAAGGATTGTTCCAGTCGAAGGCCTTCAGATAAGGACCCCACCCTCACTTAGCAGGGTCCAGAATTACCTGCAGTAATCCTCTATACAGAACATGGGTGTTTGTGGGCCTACTGTGAAGGCTATATGCTAAAACTGGGATGTCTAAGGTCCCAGTCCTGGTCTCACTGTCAGAGGCACAGCATAACACAGCCTGCCAGACATGACCGTGCAATGCCATGCCAAACCAAATGCTCCTTCCCCACACTTGCTGATTCATGCATTTTCAAGACATAATCAATCAGAGGCCTGACTTTGTCCATTCCTATCACTTCAACATTCAACATACTATCTTCTGACTGCAGCTAATAAGGGCTCTTTCACCTGCACAAAATTTTACTCTGCATTAAATCAACACCATTCAACCTATTTTATTATCTGCATGGCACCTTCCTCACATAATACAGCTCAATTCTGGCCCCCCTTGGGCCATATTTGTGCTCTCCAGAACACCAATTTGAAGAAAAAACGAATACATTCATAAATGAAGATAAGACCTTGCTAATATTTAAACTACTTGAGCAAAAGGAGGGAGGTGGCAGGTGGTGGTGGGGGTGGCAAGATTTGTAAATGTGCCCAACTAATGCAATCAATAATGACTTAAATTGTTGCTGTATTTTTTTAAGTAAAAATAATCTTTTTATGTGCAAAAAAACAAATACTGGATTTTTTTCCATGTAAACATCCTTCAAAGTCAGTGGCTGGATTCAAACCCCCATCCAGGGGTAGCTTCCTGCACCAAAGGCACTAGACTTTGCCTCTGAGCTATAGGCTTTTGATGGGTTTCTGTTGTGCAAGAGACCCTATCAGTATCTGACAGGCCGTGGTGTCATTGCTAATGGCTGCCACTGCACACGACACATCATAGCCATGATATAGGGAAGATTTGACAAGCTACATAAAGGGAACCCTGTCTGGTCCAGTGGGTAAATTCCTGCCTTCCACCCAGACATGCAGGGTTCAACTCCTGGGCCCGACAGATGACACACTCAATCTCTCAGCAAGCATCTGTGCATTAACCACTTGTTTTCTTGCAGTTTTCCTTCCAAATCCTGCAACCCCTTCACCACAAATACAGTCCAATCATTCCTCGATACTCATTCACTCAGTCATTCCACTCCGCCATGCTACAGGCTGAACAAAAACCAACAAGAACAAGAGCTAGTTCAGCAAGCAAATTTAAAGCCTCTCTTTGGATTTATGTTGATGCTGCTGCCCTCTAGTAATGTTATATGTCAACTGCAGCATAATCAAAGTATTGAGAAAGGGGCAGTCCTATGCAAATAATCTCCTCCCATGATTACTTCTCTGAGCTTCCGTAGTGGTACGATGATAGGACCTTCAACATATGGTCTTCAGCAGATTTCTAAAGTTGCCAAATTGTCTTAGGCTAAGGATTGTTCCAGTCGAAGGCCTTCAGATAAGGACCCCACCCTCACTTAGCAGGGTCGAGAATTACCTGCAGTAATCCTCTATACAGAACATGGGTGTTCGTGGGCCTACTGTAAAAGCTATATGCTAAAACTGGGATGTCTAAAGTCCCAGTCCTGGTCTCACTGTCAGAGGCACAGCATAACACAGCCTGCCAGACATGGCCATGCAATGCCATGCCAAACCAAATGCTCCTTCCCCACACTTGCTGCATCATGCATTTTCAAGACAAAATCAATCAGAGGCCTGACTTTGTCCCTTTCCTATCACTTCAACATTCAACATACTACCTTCTGACTGCAGCTAATAAGGGCTCTTTCACCTGCACAAAATTTTACTCTGCATTAAATCAACACCATTCAACCTATTTTATTATCTGCATGGCACCTTCCTCACATAATACAGCTCAATTCTGGCCCTCCTTGGGCCATATTTGTGCTCTCCAGAACACCAATTTGAAATAAAAACGAATACATTCATAAATGAAGATAAGACCTTGCTAATATTTAAACTACTTGAGCAAAAGGAGGGAGGTGGCACGTGGTGGTGAGGGTGGCAAGATTTGTAAATGTGCCCAACTAATGCAATCAAAAAATGACTTAAATTGTTGCTGTATTTTTTTAAGTAAAAATAATCTTTTTATGTGCAAAAAAACAAATACTGGATTTTTTTCCATGTAAACATCCTTCAAAGTCAGTGGCTGGATTCAAACCCCCATCCAGGGGTAGCTTCCTGCACCAAAGGCACTAGACTTTGCCTCTGAGCTATAGGCTTTTGATGGGTTTCTGTTGTGCAAGAGACCCTATCAGTATCTGACAGGCCGTGGTGTCATTGCTAATGGCTGCCACTGCACACGACACATCATAGCCATGATATAGGGAAGATTTGACAAGCTACATAAAGGGAACCCCGTCTGGTCCAGTGGGTAAATTCCTGCCTTCCACCCAGACATGCAGGGTTCAACTCCTGGGCCCGACAGATGACACACTCAATCTCTCAGCAAGCATCTGTGCATTAACCACTTGTTTTCTTGCAGTTTTCCTTCCAAATCCTGCAACCCCTTCACCACAAATACAGTCCAATCATTCCTCGATACTCATTCACTCAGTCATTCCACTCCGCCATGCTACAGGCTGAACAAAAACCAACAAGAACAAGAGCTAGTTCAGCAAGCAAATTTAAAGCCTCTCTTTGGATTTATGTTGATGCTGCTGCCCTCTAGTAATGTTATATGTCAACTGCAGCATAATCAAAGTATTGAGAAAGGGGCAGTCCTATGCAAATAATCTCCTCCCATGATTACTTCTCTGAGCTTCCGTAGTGGTACGATGATAGGACCTTCAACATATGGTCTTCAGCAGATTTCTAAAGTTGCCAAATTGTCTAGGCTAAGGATTGTTCCAGTCGAAGGCCTTCAGATAAGGACCCCACCCTCACTTAGCAGGGTCGAGAATTACCTGCAGTAATCCTCTATACAGAACATGGGTGTTCGTGGGCCTACTGTAAAAGCTATATGCTAAAACTGGGATGTCTAAAGTCCCAGTCCTGGTCTCACTGTCAGAGGCACAGCATAACACAGCCTGCCAGACATGGCCATGCAATGCCATGCCAAACCAAATGCTCCTTCCACACACTTGCTGCATCATGCATTTTCAAGACAAAATCAATCAGAGGCCTGACTTTGTCCCTTTCCTATCACTTCAACATTCAACATACTACCTTCTGACTGCAGCTAATAAGGGCTCTTTCACCTGCACAAAATTTTACTCTGCATTAAATCAACACCATTCAAACTATTTTATTATCTGCATGGCACCTTCCTCACATAATACAGCTCAATTCTGGCCCTCCTTGGGCCATATTTGTGCTCTCCAGAACACCAATTTGAAATAAAAACGAATACATTCATAAATGAAGATAAGACCTTGCTAATATTTAAACTACTTGAGCAAAAGGAGGGAGGTGGCAGGTGGTGGTGAGGGTGGCAAGATTTGTAAATGTGCCCAACTAATGCAATCAAAAAATGACTTAAATTGTTGCTGTATTTTTTTAAGTAAAAATAATCTTTTTATGTGCAAAAAATCAAATACTGGATTTTTTTTCCATGTAAACATCCTTCAAAGTCAGTGGCTGGATTCAAACCCCCATCCAGGGGTAGCTTCCTGCACCAAAGGCACTAGACTTTGCCTATGCGCTATAGGCTTTTGATGGGTTTCAGTTGTGCAAGAGACCCTATCAGCATCTGACAGGCCGTGGTGTCACTGCTAATGGCTGCCACTGCACAGGACATCATAGCCATGATATAGGGAAGATTTGACAAGCTACATATAGGGAAGCCCGTCTGGTCCAGTGGGTAAATTCCTGCCTTCCACCCAGACATGCAGGGTTCAATTCCAGGGCCCGACAGATGACACACTAAATCTCTCAGCAAGCATCTGTGCATTAACCACTTGTTTTCTTGCAGTTTTCCTTCCAAATCCTGCAACCCCTTCACCACAAATACAGTCCAATCATTCCTCGATACTCATTCACTCAGTCATTCCACTCCGCCATGCTACAGGGTGAACAAAAACCAACAAGAACAAGAGCTAGTTCAGCAAGCAAATTTATAGCCTCTCTTTGGATTTATGTTGATGCTGCTGCCCTCTAGTAATGTTATATGTCAACTGCAGCATAATCAAAGGATTGAGAAAGGGGCAGTCCTATGCAAATAATCTCCTCCCATGATTACTTCTCTGAGCTTCCGTAGTGGTACGATGATAGGACCTTCAACAAATGGTCTTCAGCAGATTTCTAAAGTTGCCAAATTGTCTTAGGCTAAGGATTGTTCCAGTCGAAGGCCTTCAGATAAGGACCCCACCCTCACTTAGCAGGGTCCAGAATTACCTGCAGTAATCCTCTATACAGAACATGGGTGTTTGTGGGCTTACTGTGAAGGCTATATGCTAAAACTGGGATGTCTAAGGTCCCAGTCCTGGTCTCACTGTCAGAGGCACAGCATAACACAGCCTGCCAGACATGACCGTGCAATGCCATGCCAAACCAAATGCTCCTTCCCCACACTTGCTGATTCATGCATTTTCAAGACATAATCAATCAGAGGCCTGACTTTGTCCATTCCTATCACTTCAACATTCAACATACTATCTTCTGACTGCAGCTAATAAGGGCTCTTTCACCTGCACAAAATTTTACTCTGCATTAAATCAACACCATTCAACCTATTTTATTATCTGCATGGCACCTTCCTCACATAATACAGCTCAATTCTGGCCCCCCTTGGGCCATATTTGTGCTCTCCAGAACACCAATTTGAAGAAAAAACGAATACATTCATAAATGAAGATAAGACCTTGCTAATATTTAAACTACTTGAGCAAAAGGAGGGAGGTGGCAGGTGGTGGTGGGGGTGGCAAGATTTGTAAATGTGCCCAACTAATGCAATCAATAATGACTTAAATTGTTGCTGTATTTTTTTAAGTAAAAATAATCTTTTTATGTGCAAAAAAACAAATATTGGATTTTTTTCCATGTAAACATCCTTCAAAGTCAGTGGCTGGATTCAAACCCCCATCCAGGGGTAGCTTCCTGCACCAAAGGCACTAGACTTTGCCTCTGAGCTATAGGCTTTTGATGGGTTTCTGTTGTGCAAGAGACCGTATCAGTATCTGACAGGCCGTGGTGTCATTGCTAATGGCTGCCACTGCACACGACACATCATAGCCATGATATAGGGAAGATTTGACAAGCTACATAAAGGGAACCCCGTCTGGTCCAGTGGGTAAGTTCCTACCTTACATGCAGGGTTCAATTCCAGGGCCTGACAGATGACACACTAAATCTCTCAGCAAGCATCTGTGCATTAACCACTTATTTTCTTGCAGTTTTCCTTCCAAATCCTGCAACCCCTTCACCACAAATACAGTCCAATCATTACTCGATACTCATTCACTCAGTCATTCCACTCCGCCATGCTACAGGCTGAACAAAAACCAACAAGAACAAGAGCTAGTTCAGCAAGCAAATTTAAAGCCTCTCTTTGGATTTATGTTGATGCTACTGCCCTCTAGTAATGTTATATGTCAACTGCAGCAAAATCAAAGGATTGAGAAAGGGGCAGTCCTATGCAAATAATCTCCTCCCATGATTACTTCTCTGAGCTTCCGTAGTGGTACGATGATAGGACCTTCAACAAATGGTCTTCAGCAGATTTCTAAAGTTGCCAAATTGTCTTAGGCTAAGGATTGTTCCAGTCAAAGGCCGTCAGATAAGGACCCCACCCTCACTTAGCAGGGTCCAGAATTACCTGCAGTAATCCTCTATACAGAACATGGGCGTTCGTGGGCGTTCGTGGGCCTACTGTAAAGGCTATATGCTAAAACTGGGATGTCTAAAGTCCCAGTCCCAGTCCCAGTCCCAGTCCCAGTCCCAGTCCTGGTCTCACTGTCAGAGGCACAGCATAACACAGCCTGCCAGACATGGCCGTGCAATGCCATGCCAAACCAAATGCTCCTTCCCCACACTTGCTGATTCATGCATTTTCAAGACATAATCAATCAGAGTCCTGACTTTGTCCTTTCCTATCACTTCAACATTCAACATACTATCTTCTGACTGCAGCTAATAAGGGCTCTTTCACCTGCACAAAATTTTACTCTGCATTAAATCAACACCATTCAACCTATTTTATTATCTGCATGGCACCTTCCTCACATAATACAGCTCAATTCTGGCCCCCCTTGGGCCATATTTGTGCTCTCCAGAACACCAATTTGAAATAAAAACGAATACATTCATAAGTGAAGATAAGACCTTGCTAATATTTAAACTACTTGAGCAAAAGGAGGGAGGTGGCAGGTGGTGGTGAGGGTGGCAAGATTTGTAAATGTGCCCAACTAATGCAATCAAAAAATGACTTAAATTGTTGCTGTATTTTTTTAAGTAAAAATAATCTTTTTATGTGCAAAAAATCAAATACTGGATTTTTTTTCCATGTAAACATCCTTCAAAGTCAGTGGCTGGATTCAAACCCCCATCCAGGGGTAGCTTCCTGCACCAAAGGCACTAGACTTTGCCTATGCGCTATAGGCTTTTGATGGGTTTCAGTTGTACAAGAGACCCTATCAGCATCTGACAGGCCGTGGTGTCATTGCTAATGGCTGCCACTGCACAGGACATCATAGCCATGATATAGGGAAGATTTGACAAGCTACATATAGGGAAGCCCATCTGGTCCAGTGGGTAAGTTCCTGCCTTCCACCCAGACATGCAGGGTTCTATTCCAGGGCCCGACAGATGACACACTAAATCTCTCAGCAAGCATCTGTACATTAACCACTTATTTTCTTGCAGTTTTCCTTCCAAATCCTGCAACCCCTTCACCACAAATACAGTCCAATCATTCCTCGATACTCATTCACTCAGTCATTCCACTCCGCCATGCTACAGGGTGAACAAAAACCAACAAGAACAAGAGCTAGTTCAGCAAGCAAATTTATAGCCTCTCTTTGGATTTATGTTGATGCTGCTGCCCTCTAGTAATGTTATATGTCAACTGCAGCATAATCAAAGGATTGAGAAAGGGGCAGTCCTATGCAAATAATCTCCTCCCATGATTACTTCTCTGAGCTTCCGTAGTGGTACGATGATAGGACCTTCAACATATGGTCTTCAGCAGATTTCTAAAGTTGCCAAATTGTCTTAGGCTAAGGATTGTTCCAGTCGAAGGCCTTCAGATAAGGACCCCACCCTCACTTAGCAGGGTCGAGAATTACCTGCAGTAATCCTCTATACAGAACATGGGTGTTCGTGGGCCTACTGTAAAAGCTATATGCTAAAACTGGGATGTCTAAAGTCCCAGTCCTGGTCTCACTGTCAGAGGCACAGCATAACACAGCCTGCCAGACATGGCCATGCAATGCCATGCCAAACCAAATGCTCCTTCCCCACACTTGCTGCATCATGCATTTTCAAGACAAAATCAATCAGAGGCCTGACTTTGTCCCTTTCCTATCACTTCAACATTCAACATACTACCTTCTGACTGCAGCTAATAAGGGCTCTTTCACCTGCACAAAATTTTACTCTGCATTAAATCAACACCATTCAACCTATTTTATTATCTGCATGGCACCTTCCTCACATAATACAGCTCAATTCTGGCCCTCCTTGGGCCATATTTGTGCTCTCCAGAACACCAATTTGAAATAAAAACGAATACATTCATAAATGAAGATAAGACCTTGCTAATATTTAAACTACTTGAGCAAAAGGAGGGAGGTGGCAGGTGGTGGTGAGGGTGGCAAGATTTGTAAATGTGCCCAACTAATGCAATCAAAAAATGACTTAAATTGTTGCTGTATTTTTTTAAGTAAAAATAATCTTTTTATGTGCAAAAAATCAAATACTGGATTTTTTTTCCATGTAAACATCCTTCAAAGTCAGTGGCTGGATTCAAACCCCCATCCAGGGGTAGCTTCCTGCACCAAAGGCACTAGACTTTGCCTATGCGCTATAGGCTTTTGATGGGTTTCAGTTGTGCAAGAGACCCTATCAGCATCTGACAGGCCGTGGTGTCATTGCTAATGGCTGCCACTGCACAGGACATCATAGCCATGATATAGGGAAGATTTGACAAGCTACATATAGGGAAGCCCGTCTGGTCCAGTGGGTAAGTTCCTGCCTTCCACCCAGACATGCAGGGTTCAATTCCAGGGCCCGACAGATGACACACTAAATCTCTCAGCAAGCATCTGTACATTAACCACTTATGTTCTTGCAGTTTTCCTTCCAAATCCTGCATCCCCTTCACCACAAATACAGTCCAATCATTCCTCGATACTCATTCACTCAGTCATTCCACTCCGCCATGCTACAGGGTGAACAAAAACCAACAAGAACAAGAGCTAGTTCAGCAAGCAAATTTATAGCCTCTCTTTGGATTTATGTTGATGCTGCTGCCCTCTAGTAATGTTATATGTCAACTGCAGCATAATCAAAGGATTGAGAAAGGGGCAGTCCTATGCAAATAATCTCCTCCCATGATTACTTCTCTGAGCTTCCGTAGTGGTACGATGATAGGACCTTCAACAAATGGTCTTCAGCAGATTTCTAAAGTTGCCAAATTGTCTTAGGCTAAGGATTGTTCCAGTCGAAGGCCTTCAGATAAGGACCCCACCCTCACTTAGCAGGGTCCAGAATTACCTGCAGTAATCCTCTATACAGAACATGGGCGTTTGTGGGCCTACTGTGAAGGCTATATGCTAAAACTGGGATGTCTAAAGTCCCAGTCCTGGTCTCACTGTCAGAGGCACAGCATAACACAGCCTGCCAGACATGACCGTGCAATGCCATGCCAAACCAAATGCTCCTTCCCCACACTTGCTGCATCATGCAATTTCAAGACATAATCAATCAGAGGCCTGACTTTGTCCTTTCCTACCATTTCAACATTCAACATACTACCTTCTGACTGCAGCTAGTAAGGACTCTTTCACCTGCACAAAATTTTACCCTGCATTAAGTCAACACCATTCAACCTATTTTATTATCTGTATGGCACCTTCCTCACATAATACAGCTCAATTCTGGCCCCCCTTGGGCCATATTTGTGCTCTCCAGAACACCAATTTGAAGAAAAAACAAATACATTCATAAATGAAGATAAGACCTTGCTAATATTTAAACTACTTGAGCAAAAGGAGGGAGGTGGCAGGTGGTGGTGGGGGTGGCAAGATTTCTAAATGTGCCCAACTAATGCAATCAAAAAATGACTTAAATTGTTCCTGTATTTTTTTAAGTAAAAATAATCTTTTTATGTGCAAAAAATCAAATACTGGATTTTTTTTCCATGTAAACATCCTTCAAAGTCAGTGGCTGGATTCAAACCCCCATCCAGGGGTAGCTTCCTGCACCAAAGGCACTAGACTTTGCCTATGCACTATGGGCTTTTGGTGGGTTTCAGTTGTGCAAGAGACCCTATCAGCATCTGACAGGCCGTGGTGTCATTGCTAATGGCTGCCACTGCACAGGACACATCATAGCCATGATATAGGGAAGATTTGACAAGCTACATATAGGGAAGCCCGTCTGGTCCAGTGGGTAAGTTCCTACCTTACATGCAGGGTTCAATTCCAGGGCCTGACAGATGACACACTAAATCTCTCAGCAAGCATCTGTGCATTAACCACTTATTTTCTTGCAGTTTTCCTTCCAAATCCTGCAACCCCTTCACCACAAATACAGTCCAATCATTACTCGATACTCATTCACTCAGTCATTCCACTCCGCCATGCTACAGGCTGAACAAAAACCAACAAGAACAAGAGCTAGTTCAGCAAGCAAATTTAAAGCCTCTCTTTGGATTTATGTTGATGCTACTGCCCTCTAGTAATGTTATATGTCAACTGCAGCAAAATCAAAGGATTGAGAAAGGGGCAGTCCTATGCAAATAATCTCCTCCCATGATTACTTCTCTGAGCTTCCGTAGTGGTACGATGATAGGACCTTCAACAAATGGTCTTCAGCAGATTTCTAAAGTTGCCAAATTGTCTTAGGCTAAGGATTGTTCCAGTCAAAGGCCGTCAGATAAGGACCCCACCCTCACTTAGCAGGGTCCAGAATTACCTGCAGTAATCCTCTATACAGAACATGGGCGTTCGTGGGCCTACTGTAAAGGCTATATGCTAAAACTGGGATGTCTAAAGTCCCAGTCCCAGTCCCAGTCCCAGTCCTGGTCTCACTGTCAGAGGCACAGCATAACACAGCCTGCCAGACATGGCCGTGCAATGCCATGCCAAACCAAATGCTCCTTCCCCACACTTGCTGATTCATGCATTTTCAAGACATAATCAATCAGAGTCCTGACTTTGTCCTTTCCTATCACTTCAACATTCAACATACTATCTTCTGACTGCAGCTAATAAGGGCTCTTTCACCTGCACAAAATTTTACTCTGCATTAAATCAACACCATTCAACCTATTTTATTATCTGCATGGCACCTTCCTCACATAATACAGCTCAATTCTGGCCCCCCTTGGGCCATATTTGTGCTCTCCAGAACACCAATTTGAAATAAAAACGAATACATTCATAAGTGAAGATAAGACCTTGCTAATATTTAAACTACTTGAGCAAAAGGAGGGAGGTGGCAGGTGGTGGTGAGGGTGGCAAGATTTGTAAATGTGCCCAACTAATGCAATCAAAAAATGACTTAAATTGTTGCTGTATTTTTTTAAGTAAAAATAATCTTTTTATGTGCAAAAAATCAAATACTGGATTTTTTTTCCATGTAAACGTCCTTCAAAGTCAGTGGCTGGATTCAAACCCCCATCCAGGGTAGCTTCCTGCACCAAAGGCACTAGACTTTGCCTATTCGATATAGGCTTTTGATGGTTTTCAGTTGTGCAAGAGACCCTATCAGCATCTGACAGGCCGTGGTGTCATTGCTAATGGCTGCCACTGTACAGGACACATCATAGCCATGATATAGGGAAGATTTGACTAGCTACATATAGGGAAGCCCGTCTGGTCCAGTGGGTAAGTTCCTGCTTTCCACCCAGACATGCAGGGTTCAATTCCAGGGCCCGACAGATGACACACTAAATCTCTCAGCAAGCATCTGTACATTAACCACTTATTTTCTTGCAGTTTTCCTTCCAAATCCTGCAACCCCTTCACCACAAATACAGTCCAATCATTCCTCGATACTCATTCACTCAGTCATTCCACTCCGCCATGCTACAGGGTGAACAAAAACCAACAAGAACAAGAGCTAGTTCAGCAAGCAAATTTATAGCCTCTCTTTGGATTTATGTTGATGCTGCTGCCCTCTAGTAATGTTATATGTCAACTGCAGCATAATCAAAGGATTGAGAAAGGGGCAGTCCTATGCAAATAATCTCCTCCCATGATTACTTCTCTGAGCTTCCGTAGTGGTACGATGATAGGACCTTCAACAAATGGTCTTCAGCAGATTTCTAAAGTTGCCAAATTGTCTTAGGCTAAGGATTGTTCCAGTCGAAGGCCTTCAGATAAGGACCCCACCCTCACTTAGCAGGGTCCAGAATTACCTGCAGTAATCCTCTATACAGAACATGGGTGTTTGTGGGCCTACTGTGAAGGCTATATGCTAAAACTGGGATGTCTAAGGTCCCAGTCCTGGTCTCACTGTCAGAGGCACAGCATAACACAGCCTGCCAGACATGACCGTGCAATGCCATGCCAAACCAAATGCTCCTTCCCCACACTTGCTGATTCATGCATTTTCAAGACATAATCAATCAGAGGCCTGACTTTGTCCATTCCTATCACTTCAACATTCAACATACTATCTTCTGACTGCAGCTAATAAGGGCTCTTTCACCTGCACAAAATTTTACTCTGCATTAAATCAACACCATTCAACCTATTTTATTATCTGCATGGCACCTTCCTCACATAATACAGCTCAATTCTGGCCCCCCTTGGGCCATATTTGTGCTCTCCAGAACACCAATTTGAAGAAAAAACGAATACATTCATAAATGAAGATAAGACCTTGCTAATATTTAAACTACTTGAGCAAAAGGAGGGAGGTGGCAGGTGGTGGTGGGGGTGGCAAGATTTGTAAATGTGCCCAACTAATGCAATCAATAATGACTTAAATTGTTGCTGTATTTTTTTAAGTAAAAATAATCTTTTTATGTGCAAAAAAACAAGTACTGGATTTTTTTCCATGTAAACATCCTTCAAAGTCAGTGGCTGGATTCAAACCCCCATCCAGGGGTAGCTTCCTGCACCAAAGGCACTAGACTTTGCCTCTGAGCTATAGGCTTTTGATGGGTTTCTGTTGTGCAAGAGACCCTATCAGTATCTGACAGGCCGTGGTGTCATTGCTAATGGCTGCCACTGCACACGACACATCATAGCCATGATATAGGGAAGATTTGACAAGCTACATAAAGGGAACCCCGTCTGGTCCAGTGGGTAAATTCCTGCCTTCCACCCAGACATGCAGGGTTCAACTCCTGGGCCCGACAGATGACACACTCAATCTCTCAGCAAGCATCTGTGCATTAACCACTTGTTTTCTTGCAGTTTTCCTTCCAAATCCTGCAACCCCTTCACCACAAATACAGTCCAATCATTCCTCGATACTCATTCACTCAGTCATTCCACTCCGCCATGCTACAGGCTGAACAAAAACCAACAAGAACAAGAGCTAGTTCAGCAAGCAAATTTAAAGCCTCTCTTTGGATTTATGTTGATGCTGCTGCCCTCTAGTAATGTTATATGTCAACTGCAGCATAATCAAAGTATTGAGAAAGGGGCAGTCCTATGCAAATAATCTCCTCCCATGATTACTTCTCTGAGCTTCCGTAGTGGTACGATGATAGGACCTTCAACATATGGTCTTCAGCAGATTTCTAAAGTTGCCAAATTGTCTAGGCTAAGGATTGTTCCAGTCGAAGGCCTTCAGATAAGGACCCCACCCTCACTTAGCAGGGTCGAGAATTACCTGCAGTAATCCTCTATACAGAACATGGGTGTTCGTGGGCCTACTGTAAAAGCTATATGCTAAAACTGGGATGTCTAAAGTCCCAGTCCTGGTCTCACTGTCAGAGGCACAGCATAACACAGCCTGCCAGACATGGCCATGCAATGCCATGCCAAACCAAATGCTCCTTCCCCACACTTGCTGCATCATGCATTTTCAAGACAAAATCAATCAGAGGCCTGACTTTGTCCCTTTCCTATCACTTCAACATTCAACATACTACCTTCTGACTGCAGCTAATAAGGGCTCTTTCACCTGCACAAAATTTTACTCTGCATTAAATCAACACCATTCAACCTATTTTATTATCTGCATGGCACCTTCCTCACATAATACAGCTCAATTCTGGCCCTCCTTGGGCCATATTTGTGCTCTCCAGAACACCAATTTGAAATAAAAACGAATACATTCATAAATGAAGATAAGACCTTGCTAATATTTAAACTACTTGAGCAAAAGGAGGGAGGTGGCACGAGTGGTGAGGGTGGCAAGATTTGTAAATGTGCCCAACTAATGCAATCAAAAAATGACTTAAATTGTTGCTGTATTTTTTTAAGTAAAAATAATCTTTTTATGTGCAAAAAAACAAATACTGGATTTTTTTCCATGTAAACATCCTTCAAAGTCAGTGGCTGGATTCAAACCCCCATCCAGGGGTAGCTTCCTGCACCAAAGGCACTAGACTTTGCCTCTGAGCTATAGGCTTTTGATGGGTTTCTGTTGTGCAAGAGACCCTATCAGTATCTGACAGGCCGTGGTGTCATTGCTAATGGCTGCCACTGCACACGACACATCATAGCCATGATATAGGGAAGATTTGACAAGCTACATAAAGGGAACCCCGTCTGGTCCAGTGGGTAAATTCCTGCCTTCCACCCAGACATGCAGGGTTCAACTCCTGGGCCCGACAGATGACACACTCAATCTCTCAGCAAGCATCTGTGCATTAACCACTTGTTTTCTTGCAGTTTTCCTTCCAAATCCTGCAACCCCTTCACCACAAATACAGTCCAATCATTCCTCGATACTCATTCACTCAGTCATTCCACTCCGCCATGCTACAGGCTGAACAAAAACCAACAAGAACAAGAGCTAGTTCAGCAAGCAAATTTAAAGCCTCTCTTTGGATTTATGTTGATGCTGCTGCCCTCTAGTAATGTTATATGTCAACTGCAGCATAATCAAAGTATTGAGAAAGGGGCAGTCCTATGCAAATAATCTCCTCCCATGATTACTTCTCTGAGCTTCCGTAGTGGTACGATGATAGGACCTTCAACATATGGTCTTCAGCAGATTTCTAAAGTTGCCAAATTGTCTAGGCTAAGGATTGTTCCAGTCGAAGGCCTTCAGATAAGGACCCCACCCTCACTTAGCAGGGTCGAGAATTACCTGCAGTAATCCTCTATACAGAACATGGGTGTTCGTGGGCCTACTGTAAAAGCTATATGCTAAAACTGGGATGTCTAAAGTCCCAGTCCTGGTCTCACTGTCAGAGGCACAGCATAACACAGCCTGCCAGACATGGCCATGCAATGCCATGCCAAACCAAATGCTCCTTCCCCACACTTGCTGCATCATGCATTTTCAAGACAAAATCAATCAGAGGCCTGACTTTGTCCCTTTCCTATCACTTCAACATTCAACATACTACCTTCTGACTGCAGCTAATAAGGGCTCTTTCACCTGCACAAAATTTTACTCTGCATTAAATCAACACCATTCAACCTATTTTATTATCTGCATGGCACCTTCCTCACATAATACAGCTCAATTCTGGCCCTCCTTGGGCCATATTTGTGCTCTCCAGAACACCAATTTGAAATAAAAACGAATACATTCATAAATGAAGATAAGACCTTGCTAATATTTAAACTACTTGAGCAAAAGGAGGGAGGTGGCAGGTGGTGGTGAGGGTGGCAAGATTTGTAAATGTGCCCAACTAATGCAATCAAAAAATGACTTAAATTGTTGCTGTATTTTTTTAAGTAAAAATAATCTTTTTATGTGCAAAAAATCAAATACTGGATTTTTTTTCCATGTAAACATCCATCAAAGTCAGTGGCTGGATTCAAACCCCCATCCGGGGGTAGCTTCCTGCACCAAAGGCACTAGACTTTGCCTATGCGCTATAGGCTTTTGATGGGTTTCAGTTGTGCAAGAGACCCTATCAGCATCTGACAGGCCGTGGTGTCATTGCTAATGGCTGCCACTGCACAGGAAATCATAGCCATGATATAGGGAAGATTTGACAAGCTACATATAGGGAAGCCCGTCTGGTCCAGTGGGTAAGTTCCTGCCTTCCACCCAGACATGCAGGGTTCAATTCCAGGGCCCGACAGATGACACACTAAATCTCTCAGCAAGCATCTGTGCATTAACCACTTGTTTTCTTGCAGTTTTCCTTCCAAATCCTGCAACCCCTTCACCACAAATACAGTCCAATCATTCCTCGATACTCATTCACTCAGTCATTCCACTCCGCCATGCTACAGGGTGAACAAAAACCAACAAGAACAAGAGCTAGTTCAGCAAGCAAATTTATAGCCTCTCTTTGGATTTATGTTGATGCTGCTGCCCTCTAGTAATGTTATATGTCAACTGCAGCATAATCAAAGGATTGAGAAAGGGGCAGTCCTATGCAAATAATCTCCTCCCATGATTACTTCTCTGAGCTTCCGTAGTGGTACGATGATAGGACCTTCAACAAATGGTCTTCAGCAGATTTCTAAAGTTGCCAAATTGTCTTAGGCTAAGGATTGTTCCAGTCGAAGGCCTTCAGATAAGGACTCCACCCTCACTTAGCAGGGTCCAGAATTACCTGCAGTAATCCTCTATACAGAACATGGGCGTTTGTGGGCCTACTGTGAAGGCTATATGCTAAAACTGGGATGTCTAAAGTCCCAGTCCTGGTCTCACTGTCAGAGGCACAGCATAACACAGCCTGCCAGACATGACCGTGCAATGCCATGCCAAACCAAATGCTCCTTCCCCACACTTGCTGCATCATGCAATTTCAAGACATAATCAATCAGAGGCCTGACTTTGTCCTTTCCTACCATTTCAACATTCAACATACTACCTTCTGACTGCAGCTAGTAAGGACTCTTTCACCTGCACAAAATTTTACCCTGCATTAAGTCAACACCATTCAACCTATTTTATTATCTGTATGGCACCTTCCTCACATAATACAGCTCAATTCTGGCCCCCCTTGGGCCATATTTGTGCTCTCCAGAACACCAATTTGAAGAAAAAACAAATACATTCATAAATGAAGATAAGACCTTGCTAATATTTAAACTACTTGAGCAAAAGGAGGGAGGTGGCAGGTGGTGGTGGGGGTGGCAAGATTTCTAAATGTGCCCAACTAATGCAATCAAAAAATGACTTAAATTGTTCCTGTATTTTTTTAAGTAAAAATAATCTTTTTATGTGCAAAAAATCAAATACTGGATTTTTTTTCCATGTAAACATCCTTCAAAGTCAGTGGCTGGATTCAAACCCCCATCCAGGGGTAGCTTCCTGCACCAAAGGCACTAGACTTTGCCTATGCACTATGGGCTTTTGGTGGGTTTCAGTTGTGCAAGAGACCCTATCAGCATCTGACAGGCCGTGGTGTCATTGCTAATGGCTGCCACTGCACAGGACACATCATAGCCATGATATAGGGAAGATTTGACAAGCTACATATAGGGAAGCCCGTCTGGTCCAGTGGGTAAGTTCCTACCTTACATGCAGGGTTCAATTCCAGGGCCTGACAGATGACACACTAAATCTCTCAGCAAGCATCTGTGCATTAACCACTTATTTTCTTGCAGTTTTCCTTCCAAATCCTGCAACCCCTTCACCACAAATACAGTCCAATCATTACTCGATACTCATTCACTCAGTCATTCCACTCCGCCATGCTACAGGCTGAACAAAAACCAACAAGAACAAGAGCTAGTTCAGCAAGCAAATTTAAAGCCTCTCTTTGGATTTATGTTGATGCTACTGCCCTCTAGTAATGTTATATGTCAACTGCAGCAAAATCAAAGGATTGAGAAAGGGGCAGTCCTATGCAAATAATCTCCTCCCATGATTACTTCTCTGAGCTTCCGTAGTGGTACGATGATAGGACCTTCAACAAATGGTCTTCAGCAGATTTCTAAAGTTGCCAAATTGTCTTAGGCTAAGGATTGTTCCAGTCAAAGGCCGTCAGATAAGGACCCCACCCTCACTTAGCAGGGTCCAGAATTACCTGCAGTAATCATCTATACAGAACATGGGCGTTCGTGGGCGTTTGTGGGCCTACTGTAAAGGCTATATGCTAAAACTGGGATGTCTAAAGTCCCAGTCCCAGTCCCAGTCCCAGTCCCAGTCCCAGTCCCAGTCCCGGTCTCACTGTCAGAGGCACAGCATAACACAGCCTGCCAGACATGGCCGTGCAATGCCATGCCAAACCAAATGCTCCTTCCCCACACTTGCTGATTCATGCATTTTCAAGACATAATCAATCAGAGTCCTGACTTTGTCCTTTCCTATCACTTCAACATTCAACATACTATCTTCTGACTGCAGCTAATAAGGGCTCTTTCACCTGCACAAAATTTTACTCTGCATTAAATCAACACCATTCAACCTATTTTATTATCTGCATGGCACCTTCCTCACATAATACAGCTCAATTCTGGCCCCCCTTGGGCCATATTTGTGCTCTCCAGAACACCAATTTGAAATAAAAACGAATACATTCATAAGTGAAGATAAGACCTTGCTAATATTTAAACTACTTGAGCAAAAGGAGGGAGGTGGCAGGTGGTGGTGAGGGTGGCAAGATTTGTAAATGTGCCCAACTAATGCAATCAAAAAATGACTTAAATTGTTGCTGTATTTTTTTAAGTAAAAATAATCTTTTTATGTGCAAAAAATCAAATACTGGATTTTTTTCTCCATGTAAACGTCCTTCAAAGTCAGTGGCTGGATTCAAACCCCCATCCAGGGGTAGCTTCCTGCACCAAAGGCACTAGACTTTGCCTATGCGATATAGGCTTTTGATGGTTTTCAGTTGTGCAAGAGACCCTATCAGCATCTGACAGGCCGTGGTGTCATTGCTAATGGCTGCCACTGTACAGGACACATCATAGCCATGATATAGGGAAGATTTGACAAGTTACATATAGGGAAGCCCGTCTGGTCCAGTGGGTAAGTTCCTGCTTTCCACCCAGACATGCAGGGTTCAATTCCAGGGCCCGACAGATGACACACTAAATCTCTCAGCAAGCATCTGTACATTAACCACTTATTTTCTTGCAGTTTTCCTTCCAAATCCTGCAACCCCTTCACCACAAATACAGTCCAATCATTCCTCGATACTCATTCACTCAGTCATTCCACTCCGCCATGCTACAGGGTGAACAAAAACCAACAAGAACAAGAGCTAGTTCAGCAAGCAAATTTATAGCCTCTCTTTGGATTTATGTTGATGCTGCTGCCCTCTAGTAATGTTATATGTCAACTGCAGCATAATCAAAGGATTGAGAAAGGGGCAGTCCTATGCAAATAATCTCCTCCCATGATTACTTCTCTGAGCTTCCGTAGTGGTACGATGATAGGACCTTCAACAAATGGTCTTCAGCAGATTTCTAAAGTTGCCAAATTGTCTTAGGCTAAAGATTGTTCCAGTCGAAGGCCTTCAGATAAGGACCCCACCCTCACTTAGCAGGGTCCAGAATTACCTGCAGTAATCCTCTATACAGAACATGGGTGTTTGTGGGCCTACTGTGAAGGCTATATGCTAAAACTGGGATGTCTAAAGTCCCAGTCCTGGTCTCACTGTCAGAGGCACAGCATAACACAGCCTGCCAGACATGACCGTGCAATGCCATGCCAAACCAAATGCTCCTTCCCCACACTTGCTGATTCATGCATTTTCAAGACATAATCAATCAGAGGCCTGACTTTGTCCATTCCTATCACTTCAACATTCAACATACTATCTTCTGACTGCAGCTAATAAGGGCTCTTTCACCTGCACAAAATTTTACTCTGCATTAAATCAACACCATTCAACCTATTTTATTATCTGCATGGCACCTTCCTCACATAATACAGCTCAATTCTGGCCCCCCTTGGGCCATATTTGTGCTCTCCAGAACACCAATTTGAAGAAAAAACGAATACATTCATAAATGAAGATAAGACCTTGCTAATATTTAAACTACTTGAGCAAAAGGAGGGAGGTGGCAGGTGGTGGTGGGGGTGGCAAGATTTGTAAATGTGCCCAACTAATGCAATCAATAATGACTTAAATTGTTGCTGTATTTTTTTAAGTAAAAATAATCTTTTTATGTGCAAAAAAACAAATACTGGATTTTTTTCCATGTAAACATCCTTCAAAGTCAGTGGCTGGATTCAAACCCCCATCCAGGGGTAGCTTCCTGCACCAAAGGCACTAGACTTTGCCTCTGAGCTATAGGCTTTTGATGGGTTTCTGTTGTGCAAGAGACCCTATCAGTATCTGACAGGCCGTGGTGTCATTGCTAATGGCTGCCACTGCACACGACACATCATAGCCATGATATAGGGAAGATTTGACAAGCTACATAAAGGGAACCCCGTCTGGTCCAGTGGGTAAATTCCTGCCTTCCACCCAGACATGCAGGGTTCAACTCCTGGGCCCGACAGATGACACACTCAATCTCTCAGCAAGCATCTGTGCATTAACCACTTGTTTTCTTGCAGTTTTCCTTCCAAATCCTGCAACCCCTTCACCACAAATACAGTCCAATCATTCCTCGATACTCATTCACTCAGTCATTCCACTCCGCCATGCTACAGGCTGAACAAAAACCAACAAGAACAAGAGCTAGTTCAGCAAGCAAATTTAAAGCCTCTCTTTGGATTTATGTTGATGCTGCTGCCCTCTAGTAATGTTATATGTCAACTGCAGCATAATCAAAGTATTGAGAAAGGGGCAGTCCTATGCAAATAATCTCCTCCCATGATTACTTCTCTGAGCTTCCGTAGTGGTACGATGATAGGACCTTCAACATATGGTCTTCAGCAGATTTCTAAAGTTGCCAAATTGTCTAGGCTAAGGATTGTTCCAGTCGAAGGCCTTCAGATAAGGACCCCACCCTCACTTAGCAGGGTCGAGAATTACCTGCAGTAATCCTCTATACAGAACATGGGTGTTCGTGGGCCTACTGTAAAAGCTATATGCTAAAACTGGGATGTCTAAAGTCCCAGTCCTGGTCTCACTGTCAGAGGCACAGCATAACACAGCCTGCCAGACATGGCCATGCAATGCCATGCCAAACCAAATGCTCCTTCCCCACACTTGCTGCATCATGCATTTTCAAGACAAAATCAATCAGAGGCCTGACTTTGTCCCTTTCCTATCACTTCAACATTCAACATACTACCTTCTGACTGCAGCTAATAAGGGCTCTTTCACCTGCACAAAATTTTACTCTGCATTAAATCAACACCATTCAACCTATTTTATTATCTGCATGGCACCTTCCTCACATAATACAGCTCAATTCTGGCCCTCCTTGGGCCATATTTGTGCTCTCCAGAACACCAATTTGAAATAAAAACGAATACATTCATAAATGAAGATAAGACCTTGCTAATATTTAAACTACTTGAGCAAAAGGAGGGAGGTGGCACGTGGTGGTGAGGGTGGCAAGATTTGTAAATGTGCCCAACTAATGCAATCAAAAAATGACTTAAATTGTTGCTGTATTTTTTTAAGTAAAAATAATCTTTTTATGTGCAAAAAAACAAATACTGGATTTTTTTCCATGTAAACATCCTTCAAAGTCAGTGGCTGGATTCAAACCCCCATCCAGGGGTAGCTTCCTGCACCAAAGGCACTAGACTTTGCCTCTGAGCTATAGGCTTTTGATGGGTTTCTGTTGTGCAAGAGACCCTATCAGTATCTGACAGGCCGTGGTGTCATTGCTAATGGCTGCCACTGCACACGACACATCATAGCCATGATATAGGGAAGATTTGACAAGCTACATAAAGGGAACCCCGTCTGGTCCAGTGGGTAAATTCCTGCCTTCCACCCAGACATGCAGGGTTCAACTCCTGGGCCCGACAGATGACACACTCAATCTCTCAGCAAGCATCTGTGCATTAACCACTTGTTTTCTTGCAGTTTTCCTTCCAAATCCTGCAACCCCTTCACCACAAATACAGTCCAATCATTCCTCGATACTCATTCACTCAGTCATTCCACTCCGCCATGCTACAGGCTGAACAAAAACCAACAAGAACAAGAGCTAGTTCAGCAAGCAAATTTAAAGCCTCTCTTTGGATTTATGTTGATGCTGCTGCCCTCTAGTAATGTTATATGTCAACTGCAGCATAATCAAAGTATTGAGAAAGGGGCAGTCCTATGCAAATAATCTCCTCCCATGATTACTTCTCTGAGCTTCCGTAGTGGTACGATGATAGGACCTTCAACATATGGTCTTCAGCAGATTTCTAAAGTTGCCAAATTGTCTAGGCTAAGGATTGTTCCAGTCGAAGGCCTTCAGATAAGGACCCCACCCTCACTTAGCAGGGTCGAGAATTACCTGCAGTAATCCTCTATACAGAACATGGGTGTTCGTGGGCCTACTGTAAAAGCTATATGCTAAAACTGGGATGTCTAAAGTCCCAGTCCTGGTCTCACTGTCAGAGGCACAGCATAACACAGCCTGCCAGACATGGCCATGCAATGCCATGCCAAACCAAATGCTCCTTCCCCACACTTGCTGCATCATGCATTTTCAAGACAAAATCAATCAGAGGCCTGACTTTGTCCCTTTCCTATCACTTCAACATTCAACATACTACCTTCTGACTGCAGCTAATAAGGGCTCTTTCACCTGCACAAAATTTTACTCTGCATTAAATCAACACCATTCAACCTATTTTATTATCTGCATGGCACCTTCCTCACATAATACAGCTCAATTCTGGCCCTCCTTGGGCCATATTTGTGCTCTCCAGAACACCAATTTGAAATAAAAACGAATACATTCATAAATGAAGATAAGACCTTGCTAATATTTAAACTACTTGAGCAAAAGGAGGGAGGTGGCAGGTGGTGGTGAGGGTGGCAAGATTTGTAAATGTGCCCAACTAATGCAATCAAAAAATGACTTAAATTGTTGCTGTATTTTTTTAAGTAAAAATAATCTTTTTATGTGCAAAAAATCAAATACTGGATTTTTTTTCCATGTAAACATCCATCAAAGTCAGTGGCTGGATTCAAACCCCCATCCGGGGGTAGCTTCCTGCACCAAAGGCACTAGACTTTGCCTATGCGCTATAGGCTTTTGATGGGTTTCAGTTGTGCAAGAGACCCTATCAGCATCTGACAGGCCGTGGTGTCATTGCTAATGGCTGCCACTGCACAGGACATCATAGCCATGATATAGGGAAGATTTGACAAGCTACATATAGGGAAGCCCGTCTGGTCCAGTGGGTAAGTTCCTGCCTTCCACCCAGACATGCAGGGTTCAATTCCAGGGCCCGACAGATGACACACTAAATCTCTCAGCAAGCATCTGTGCATTAACCACTTGTTTTCTTGCAGTTTTCCTTCCAAATCCTGCAACCCCTTCACCACAAATACAGTCCAATCATTCCTCGATACTCATTCACTCAGTCATTCCACTCCGCCATGCTACAGGGTGAACAAAAACCAACAAGAACAAGAGCTAGTTCAGCAAGCAAATTTATAGCCTCTCTTTGGATTTATGTTGATGCTGCTGCCCTCTAGTAATGTTATATGTCAACTGCAGCATAATCAAAGGATTGAGAAAGGGGCAGTCCTATGCAAATAATCTCCTCCCATGATTACTTCTCTGAGCTTCCGTAGTGGTACGATGATAGGACCTTCAACAAATGGTCTTCAGCAGATTTCTAAAGTTGCCAAATTGTCTTAGGCTAAGGATTGTTCCAGTCGAAGGCCTTCAGATAAGGACTCCACCCTCACTTAGCAGGGTCCAGAATTACCTGCAGTAATCCTCTATACAGAACATGGGCGTTTGTGGGCCTACTGTGAAGGCTATATGCTAAAACTGGGATGTCTAAAGTCCCAGTCCTGGTCTCACTGTCAGAGGCACAGCATAACACAGCCTGCCAGACATGACCGTGCAATGCCATGCCAAACCAAATGCTCCTTCCCCACACTTGCTGCATCATGCAATTTCAAGACATAATCAATCAGAGGCCTGACTTTGTCCTTTCCTACCATTTCAACATTCAACATACTACCTTCTGACTGCAGCTAGTAAGGACTCTTTCACCTGCACAAAATTTTACCCTGCATTAAGTCAACACCATTCAACCTATTTTATTATCTGTATGGCACCTTCCTCACATAATACAGCTCAATTCTGGCCCCCCTTGGGCCATATTTGTGCTCTCCAGAACACCAATTTGAAGAAAAAACAAATACATTCATAAATGAAGATAAGACCTTGCTAATATTTAAACTACTTGAGCAAAAGGAGGGAGGTGGCAGGTGGTGGTGGGGGTGGCAAGATTTCTAAATGTGCCCAACTAATGCAATCAAAAAATGACTTAAATTGTTGCTGTATTTTTTTAAGTAAAAATAATCTTTTTATGTGCAAAAAACCAAATACTGGATTTTTTTTCCATGTAAACATCCTTCAAAGTCAGTGGCTGGATTCAAACCCCCATCCAGGGGTAGCTTCCTGCACCAAAGGCACTAGACTTTGCCTATGCACTATGGGCTTTTGGTGGGTTTCAGTTGTGCAAGAGACCCTATCAGCATCTGACAGGCCGTGGTGTCATTGCTAATGGCTGCCACTGCACAGGACACATCATAGCCATGATATAGGGAAGATTTGACAAGCTACATATAGGGAAGCCCGTCTGGTCCAGTGGGTAAGTTCCTACCTTACATGCAGGGTTCAATTCCAGGGCCTGACAGATGACACACTAAATCTCTCAGCAAGCATCTGTGCATTAACCACTTATTTTCTTGCAGTTTTCCTTCCAAATCCTGCAACCCCTTCACCACAAATACAGTCCAATCATTACTCGATACTCATTCACTCAGTCATTCCACTCCGCCATGCTACAGGCTGAACAAAAACCAACAAGAACAAGAGCTAGTTCAGCAAGCAAATTTAAAGCCTCTCTTTGGATTTATGTTGATGCTACTGCCCTCTAGTAATGTTATATGTCAACTGCAGCAAAATCAAAGGATTGAGAAAGGGGCAGTCCTATGCAAATAATCTCCTCCCATGATTACTTCTCTGAGCTTCCGTAGTGGTACGATGATAGGACCTTCAACAAATGGTCTTCAGCAGATTTCTAAAGTTGCCAAATTGTCTTAGGCTAAGGATTGTTCCAGTCAAAGGGCGTCAGATAAGGACCCCACCCTCACTTAGCAGGGTCCAGAATTACCTGCAGTAATCCTCTATACAGAACATGGGCGTTCGTGGGCCTACTGTAAAGGCTATATGCTAAAACTGGGATGTCTAAAGTCCCAGTCCCAGTCCCAGTCCCAGTCCCAGTCCCAGTCCCAGTCCCAGTCCTGGTCTCACTGTCAGAGGCACAGCATAACACAGCCTGCCAGACATGGCCGTGCAATGCCATGCCAAACCAAATGCTCCTTCCCCACACTTGCTGATTCATGCATTTTCAAGACATAATCAATCAGAGTCCTGACTTTGTCCTTTCCTATCACTTCAACATTCAACATACTATCTTCTGACTGCAGCTAATAAGGGCTCTTTCACCTGCACAAAATTTTACTCTGCATTAAATCAACACCATTCAACCTATTTTATTATCTGCATGGCACCTTCCTCACATAATACAGCTCAATTCTGGCCCCCCTTGGGCCATATTTGTGCTCTCCAGAACACCAATTTGAAATAAAAACGAATACATTCATAAGTGAAGATAAGACCTTGCTAATATTTAAACTACTTGAGCAAAAGGAGGGAGGTGGCAGGTGGTGGTGAGGGTGGCAAGATTTGTAAATGTGCCCAACTAATGCAATCAAAAAATGACTTAAATTGTTGCTGTATTTTTTTAAGTAAAAATAATCTTTTTATGTGCAAAAAATCAAATACTTGATTTGTTTTCCATGTAAACGTCCTTCAAAGTCAGTGGCTGGATTCAAACCCCCATCCAGGGGTAGCTTCCTGCACCAAAGGCACTAGACTTTGCCTATGCGATATAGGCTTTTGATGGTTTTCAGTTGTGCAAGAGACCCTATCAGCATCTGACAGGCCGTGGTGTCATTGCTAATGGCTGCCACTGTACAGGACACATCATAGCCATGATATAGGGAAGATTTGACTAGCTACATATAGGGAAGCCCGTCTGGTCCAGTGGGTAAGTTCCTGCTTTCCACCCAGACATGCAGGGTTCAATTCCAGGGCCCGACAGATGACACACTAAATCTCTCAGCAAGCATCTGTACATTAACCACTTATTTTCTTGCAGTTTTCCTTCCAAATCCTGCAACCCCTTCACCACAAATACAGTCCAATCATTCCTCGATACTCATTCACTCAGTCATTCCACTCCGCCATGCTACAGGGTGAACAAAAACCAACAAGAACAAGAGCTAGTTCAGCAAGCAAATTTATAGCCTCTCTTTGGATTTATGTTGATGCTGCTGCCCTCTAGTAATGTTATATGTCAACTGCAGCATAATCAAAGGATTGAGAAAGGGGCAGTCCTATGCAAATAATCTCCTCCCATGATTACTTCTCTGAGCTTCCGTAGTGGTACGATGATAGGACCTTCAACAAATGGTCTTCAGCAGATTTCTAAAGTTGCCAAATTGTCTTAGGCTAAGGATTGTTCCAGTCGAAGGCCTTCAGATAAGGACCCCACCCTCACTTAGCAGGGTCCAGAATTACCTGCAGTAATCCTCTATACAGAACATGGGTGTTTGTGGGCCTACTGTGAAGGCTATATGCTAAAACTGGGATGTCTAAGGTCCCAGTCCTGGTCTCACTGTCAGAGGCACAGCATAACACAGCCTGCCAGACATGACCGTGCAATGCCATGCCAAACCAAATGCTCCTTCCCCACACTTGCTGATTCATGCATTTTCAAGACATAATCAATCAGAGGCCTGACTTTGTCCATTCCTATCACTTCAACATTCAACATACTATCTTCTGACTGCAGCTAATAAGGGCTCTTTCACCTGCACAAAATTTTACTCTGCATTAAATCAACACCATTCAACCTATTTTATTATCTGCATGGCACCTTCCTCACATAATACAGCTCAATTCTGGCCCCCCTTGGGCCATATTTGTGCTCTCCAGAACACCAATTTGAAGAAAAAACGAATACATTCATAAATGAAGATAAGACCTTGCTAATATTTAAACTACTTGAGCAAAAGGAGGGAGGTGGCAGGTGGTGGTGGGGGTGGCAAGATTTGTAAATGTGCCCAACTAATGCAATCAATAATGACTTAAATTGTTGCTGTATTTTTTTAAGTAAAAATAATCTTTTTATGTGCAAAAAAACAAATACTGGATTTTTTTCCATGTAAACATCCTTCAAAGTCAGTGGCTGGATTCAAACCCCCATCCAGGGGTAGCTTCCTGCACCAAAGGCACTAGACTTTGCCTCTGAGCTATAGGCTTTTGATGGGTTTCTGTTGTGCAAGAGACCCTATCAGTATCTGACAGGCCGTGGTGTCATTGCTAATGGCTGCCACTGCACACGACACATCATAGCCATGATATAGGGAAGATTTGACAAGCTACATAAAGGGAACCCCGTCTGGTCCAGTGGGTAAATTCCTGCCTTCCACCCAGACATGCAGGGTTCAACTCCTGGGCCCGACAGATGACACACTCAATCTCTCAGCAAGCATCTGTGCATTAACCACTTGTTTTCTTGCAGTTTTCCTTCCAAATCCTGCAACCCCTTCACCACAAATACAGTCCAATCATTCCTCGATACTCATTCACTCAGTCATTCCACTCCGCCATGCTACAGGCTGAACAAAAACCAACAAGAACAAGAGCTAGTTCAGCAAGCAAATTTAAAGCCTCTCTTTGGATTTATGTTGATGCTGCTGCCCTCTAGTAATGTTATATGTCAACTGCAGCATAATCAAAGTATTGAGAAAGGGGCAGTCCTATGCAAATAATCTCCTCCCATGATTACTTCTCTGAGCTTCCGTAGTGGTACGATGATAGGACCTTCAACATATGGTCTTCAGCAGATTTCTAAAGTTGCCAAATTGTCTTAGGCTAAGGATTGTTCCAGTCGAAGGCCTTCAGATAAGGACCCCACCCTCACTTAGCAGGGTCGAGAATTACCTGCAGTAATCCTCTATACAGAACATGGGTGTTCGTGGGCCTACTGTAAAAGCTATATGCTAAAACTGGGATGTCTAAAGTCCCAGTCCTGGTCTCACTGTCAGAGGCACAGCATAACACAGCCTGCCAGACATGGCCATGCAATGCCATGCCAAACCAAATGCTCCTTCCCCACACTTGCTGCATCATGCATTTTCAAGACAAAATCAATCAGAGGCCTGACTTTGTCGCTTTCCTATCACTTCAACATTCAACATACTACCTTCTGACTGCAGCTAATAAGGGCTCTTTCACCTGCACAAAATTTTACTCTGCATTAAATCAACACCATTCAACCTATTTTATTATCTGCATGGCACCTTCCTCACATAATACAGCTCAATTCTGGCCCTCCTTGGGCCATATTTGTGCTCTCCAGAACACCAATTTGAAATAAAAACGAATACATTCATAAATGAAGATAAGACCTTGCTAATATTTAAACTACTTGAGCAAAAGGAGGGAGGTGGCAGGTGGTGGTGAGGGTGGCAAGATTTGTAAATGTGCCCAACTAATGCAATCAAAAAATGACTTAAATTGTTGCTGTATTTTTTTAAGTAAAAATAATCTTTTTATGTGCAAAAAATCAAATACTGGATTTTTTTTCCATGTAAACATCCTTCAAAGTCAGTGGCTGGATTCAAACCCCCATCCAGGGGTAGCTTCCTGCACCAAAGGCACTAGACTTTGCCTATGCGCTATAGGCTTTTGATGGGTTTCAGTTGTGCAAGAGACCCTATCAGCATCTGACAGGCCGTGGTGTCATTGCTAATGGCTGCCACTGCACAGGACATCATAGCCATGATATAGGGAAGATTTGACAAGCTACATATAGGGAAGCCCATCTGGTCCAGTGGGTAAGTTCCTGCCTTCCACCCAGACATGCAGGGTTCAATTCCAGGGCCCGACAGATGACACACTAAATCTCTCAGCAAGCATCTGTACATTAACCACTTATTTTCTTGCAGTTTTCCTTCCAAATCCTGCAACCCCTTCACCACAAATACAGTCCAATCATTCCTCGATACTCATTCACTCAGTCATTCCACTCCGCCATGCTACAGGGTGAACAAAAACCAACAAGAACAAGAGCTAGTTCAGCAAGCAAATTTATAGCCTCTCTTTGGATTTATGTTGATGCTGCTGCCCTCTAGTAATGTTATATGTCAACTGCAGCATAATCAAAGGATTGAGAAAGGGGCAGTCCTATGCAAATAATCTCCTCCCATGATTACTTCTCTGAGCTTCCGTAGTGGTACGATGATAGGACCTTCAACAAATGGTCTTCAGCAGATTTCTAAAGTTGCCAAATTGTCTTAGGCTAAGGATTGTTCCAGTCAAAGGCCGTCAGATAAGGACCCCACCCTCACTTAGCAGGGTCCAGAATTACCTGCAGTAATCCTCTATACAGAACATGGGCGTTCGTGGGCCTACTGTAAAGGCTATATGCTAAAACTGGGATGTCTAAAGTCCCAGTCCCAGTCCCAGTCCCAGTCCCAGTCCCAGTCCCAGTCCCAGTCCCAGTCCCAGTCCCAGTCCCAGTCCCAGTCCTGGTCTCACTGTCAGAGGCACAGCATAACACAGCCTGCCAGACATGACCGTGCAATGCCATGCCAAACCAAATGCTCCTTCCCCACACTTGCTGCATCATGCAATTTCAAGACATAATCAATCAGAGGCCTGACTTTGTCCTTTCCTACCATTTCAACATTCAACATACTACCTTCTGACTGCAGCTAGTAAGGACTCTTTCACCTGCACAAAATTTTACCCTGCATTAAGTCAACACCATTCAACCTATTTTATTATCTGTATGGCACCTTCCTCACATAATACAGCTCAATTCTGGCCCCCCTTGGGCCATATTTGTGCTCTCCAGAACACCAATTTGAAGAAAAAACAAATACATTCATAAATGAAGATAAGACCTTGCTAATATTTAAACTACTTGAGCAAAAGGAGGGAGGTGGCAGGTGGTGGTGGGGGTGGCAAGATTTCTAAATGTGCCCAACTAATGCAATCAAAAAATGACTTAAATTGTTCCTGTATTTTTTTAAGTAAAAATAATCTTTTTATGTGCAAAAAATCAAATACTGGATTTTTTTTCCATGTAAACATCCTTCAAAGTCAGTGGCTGGATTCAAACCCCCATCCAGGGGTAGCTTCCTGCACCAAAGGCACTAGACTTTGCCTATGCACTATGGGCTTTTGGTGGGTTTCAGTTGTGCAAGAGACCCTATCAGCATCTGACAGGCCGTGGTGTCATTGCTAATGGCTGCCACTGCACAGGACACATCATAGCCATGATATAGGGAAGATTTGACAAGCTACATATAGGGAAGCCCGTCTGGTCCAGTGGGTAAGTTCCTACCTTACATGCAGGGTTCAATTCCAGGGCCTGACAGATGACACACTAAATCTCTCAGCAAGCATCTGTGCATTAACCACTTATTTTCTTGCAGTTTTCCTTCCAAATCCTGCAACCCCTTCACCACAAATACAGTCCAATCATTACTCGATACTCATTCACTCAGTCATTCCACTCCGCCATGCTACAGGCTGAACAAAAACCAACAA
Source organism: Pleurodeles waltl (assembly GCF_031143425.1). Classification (NCBI taxonomy): domain Eukaryota; kingdom Metazoa; phylum Chordata; class Amphibia; order Caudata; family Salamandridae; genus Pleurodeles; species Pleurodeles waltl. Next base: position 795,317 of record NW_027149838.1, on the reverse strand, counting down.
GAACAAGAGCTAGTTCAGCAAGCAAATTTAAAGCCTCTCTTTGGATTTATGTTGATGCTACTGCCCTCTAGTAATGTTATATGTCAACTGCAGCAAAATCAAAGGATTGAGAAAGGGGCAGTCCTATGCAAATAATCTCCTCCCATGATTACTTCTCTGAGCTTCCGTAGTGGTACGATGATAGGACCTTCAACAAATGGTCTTCAGCAGATTTCTAAAGTTGCCAAATTGTCTTAGGCTAAGGATTGTTCCAGTCAAAGGCCGTCAGATAAGGACCCCACCCTCACTTAGCAGGGTCCAGAATTACCTGCAGTAATCCTCTATACAGAACATGGGCGTTCGTGGGCGTTTATGGGCCTACTGTAAAGGCTATATGCTAAAACTGGGATGTCTAAAGTCCCAGTCCCAGTCCCAGTCCCAGTCCCAGTCCCAGTCCCAGTCCCAGTCCCAGTCCCAGTCCCAGTCCCAGTCCCAGTCCCAGTCTTGGTCTCACTGTCAGAGGCACAGCATAACACAGCCTGCCAGACATGGCCGTGCAATGCCATGCCAAACCAAATGCTCCTTCCCCACACTTGCTGATTCATGCATTTTCAAGACATAATCAATCAGAGTCCTGACTTTGTCCTTTCCTATCACTTCAACATTCAACATACTATCTTCTGACTGCAGCTAATAAGGGCTCTTTCACCTGCACAAAATTTTACTCTGCATTAAATCAACACCATTCAACCTATTTTATTATCTGCATGGCACCTTCCTCACATAATACAGCTCAATTCTGGCCCCCCTTGGGCCATATTTGTGCTCTCCAGAACACCAATTTGAAATAAAAACGAATACATTCATAAGTGAAGATAAGACCTTGCTAATATTTAAACTACTTGAGCAAAAGGAGGGAGGTGGCAGGTGGTGGTGAGGGTGGCAAGATTTGTAAATGTGCCCAACTAATGCAATCAAAAAATGACTTAAATTGTTGCTGTATTTTTTTAAGTAAAAATAATCTTTTTATGTGCAAAAAATCAAATACTGGATTTTTTTTCCATGTAAACATCCTTCAAAGTCAGTGGCTGGATTCAAACCCCCATCCAGGGGTAGCTTCCTGCACCAAAGGCACTAGACTTTGCCTATGCGATATAGGCTTTTGATGGTTTTCAGTTGTGCAAGAGACCCTATCAGCATCTGACAGGCCGTGGTGTCATTGCTAATGGCTGCCACTGTACAGGACACATCATAGCCATGATATAGGGAAGATTTGACAAGCTACATATAGGGAAGCCCGTCTGGTCCAGTGGGTAAGTTCCTGCTTTCCACCCAGACATGCAGGGTTCAATTCCAGGGCCCGACAGATGACACACTAAATCTCTCAGCAAGCATCTGTACATTAACCACTTATTTTCTTGCAGTTTTCCTTCCAAATCCTGCAACCCCTTCACCACAAATACAGTCCAATCATTCCTCGATACTCATTCACTCAGTCATTCCACTCCGCCATGCTACAGGGTGAACAAAAACCAACAAGAACAAGAGCTAGTTCAGCAAGCAAATTTATAGCCTCTCTTTGGATTTATGTTGATGCTGCTGCCCTCTAGTAATGTTATATGTCAACTGCAGCATAATCAAAGGATTGAGAAAGGGGCAGTCCTATGCAAATAATCTCCTCCCATGATTACTTCTCTGAGCTTCCGTAGTGGTACGATGATAGGACCTTCAACAAATGGTCTTCAGCAGATTTCTAAAGTTGCCAAATTGTCTTAGGCTAAAGATTGTTCCAGTCGAAGGCCTTCAGATAAGGACCCCACCCTCACTTAGCAGGGTCCAGAATTACCTGCAGTAATCCTCTATACAGAACATGGGTGTTTGTGGGCCTACTGTGAAGGCTATATGCTAAAACTGGGATGTCTAAAGTCCCAGTCCTGGTCTCACTGTCAGAGGCACAGCATAACACAGCCTGCCAGACATGACCGTGCAATGCCATGCCAAACCAAATGCTCCTTCCCCACACTTGCTGATTCATGCATTTTCAAGACATAATCAATCAGAGGCCTGACTTTGTCCATTCCTATCACTTCAACATTCAACATACTATCTTCTGACTGCAGCTAATAAGGGCTCTTTCACCTGCACAAAATTTTACTCTGCATTAAATCAACACCATTCAACCTATTTTATTATCTGCATGGCACCTTCCTCACATAATACAGCTCAATTCTGGCCCCCCTTGGGCCATATTTGTGCTCTCCAGAACACCAATTTGAAGAAAAAACGAATACATTCATAAATGAAGATAAGACCTTGCTAATATTTAAACTACTTGAGCAAAAGGAGGGAGGTGGCAGGTGGTGGTGGGGGTGGCAAGATTTGTAAATGTGCCCAACTAATGCAATCAATAATGACTTAAATTGTTGCTGTATTTTTTTAAGTAAAAATAATCTTTTTATGTGCAAAAAAACAAATACTGGATTTTTTTCCATGTAAACATCCTTCAAAGTCAGTGGCTGGATTCAAACCCCCATCCAGGGGTAGCTTCCTGCACCAAAGGCACTAGACTTTGCCTCTGAGCTATAGGCTTTTGATGGGTTTCTGTTGTGCAAGAGACCCTATCAGTATCTGACAGGCCGTGGTGTCATTGCTAATGGCTGCCACTGCACACGACACATCATAGCCATGATATAGGGAAGATTTGACAAGCTACATAAAGGGAACCCCGTCTGGTCCAGTGGGTAAATTCCTGCCTTCCACCCAGACATGCAGGGTTCAACTCCTGGGCCCGACAGATGACACACTCAATCTCTCAGCAAGCATCTGTGCATTAACCACTTGTTTTCTTGCAGTTTTCCTTCCAAATCCTGCAACCCCTTCACCACAAATACAGTCCAATCATTCCTCGATACTCATTCACTCAGTCATTCCACTCCGCCATGCTACAGGCTGAACAAAAACCAACAAGAACAAGAGCTAGTTCAGCAAGCAAATTTAAAGCCTCTCTTTGGATTTATGTTGATGCTGCTGCCCTCTAGTAATGTTATATGTCAACTGCAGCATAATCAAAGTATTGAGAAAGGGGCAGTCCTATGCAAATAATCTCCTCCCATGATTACTTCTCTGAGCTTCCGTAGTGGTACGATGATAGGACCTTCAACATATGGTCTTCAGCAGATTTCTAAAGTTGCCAAATTGTCTTAGGCTAAGGATTGTTCCAGTCGAAGGCCTTCAGATAAGGACCCCACCCTCACTTAGCAGGGTCGAGAATTACCTGCAGTAATCCTCTATACAGAACATGGGTGTTCGTGGGCCTACTGTAAAAGCTATATGCTAAAACTGGGATGTCTAAAGTCCCAGTCCTGGTCTCACTGTCAGAGGCACAGCATAACACAGCCTGCCAGACATGGCCATGCAATGCCATGCCAAACCAAATGCTCCTTCCCCACACTTGCTGCATCATGCATTTTCAAGACAAAATCAATCAGAGGCCTGACTTTGTCGCTTTCCTATCACTTCAACATTCAACATACTACCTTCTGACTGCAGCTAATAAGGGCTCTTTCACCTGCACAAAATTTTACTCTGCATTAAATCAACACCATTCAACCTATTTTATTATCTGCATGGCACCTTCCTCACATAATACAGCTCAATTCTGGCCCTCCTTGGGCCATATTTGTGCTCTCCAGAACACCAATTTGAAATAAAAACGAATACATTCATAAATGAAGATAAGACCTTGCTAATATTTAAACTACTTGAGCAAAAGGAGGGAGGTAGCAGGTGGTGGTGAGGGTGGCAAGATTTGTAAATGTGCCCAACTAATGCAATCAAAAAATGACTTAAATTGTTGCTGTATTTTTTTAAGTAAAAATAATCTTTTTATGTGCAAAAAATCAAATACTGGATTTTTTTTCCATGTAAACATCCTTCAAAGTCAGTGGCTGGATTCAAACCCCCATCCAGGGGTAGCTTCCTGCACCAAAGGCACTAGACTTTGCCTATGCGCTATAGGCTTTTGATGGGTTTCAGTTGTGCAAGAGACCCTATCAGCATCTGACAGGCCGTGGTGTCATTGCTAATGGCTGCCACTGCACAGGACATCATAGCCATGATATAGGGAAGATTTGACAAGCTACATATAGGGAAGCCCATCTGGTCCAGTGGGTAAGTTCCTGCCTTCCACCCAGACATGCAGGGTTCAATTCCAGGGCCCGACAGATGACACACTAAATCTCTCAGCAAGCATCTGTACATTAACCACTTATTTTCTTGCAGTTTTCCTTCCAAATCCTGCAACCCCTTCACCACAAATACAGTCCAATCATTCCTCGATACTCATTCACTCAGTCATTCCACTCCGCCATGCTACAGGGTGAACAAAAACCAACAAGAACAAGAGCTAGTTCAGCAAGCAAATTTATAGCCTCTCTTTGGATTTATGTTGATGCTGCTGCCCTCTAGTAATGTTATATGTCAACTGCAGCATAATCAAAGGATTGAGAAAGGGGCAGTCCTATGCAAATAATCTCCTCCCATGATTACTTCTCTGAGCTTCCGTAGTGGTACGATGATAGGACCTTCAACAAATGGTCTTCAGCAGATTTCTAAAGTTGCCAAATTGTCTTAGGCTAAGGATTGTTCCAGTCAAAGGCCGTCAGATAAGGACCCCACCCTCACTTAGCAGGGTCCAGAATTACCTGCAGTAATCCTCTATACAGAACATGGGCGTTCGTGGGCGTTTGTGGGCCTACTGTAAAGGCTATATGCTAAAACTGGGATGTCTAAAGTCCCAGTCCCAGTCCCAGTCCCAGTCCCAGTCCCAGTCCCAGTCCCAGTCCCAGTCCCAGTCCCGGTCCCAGTCCTGGTCTCACTGTCAGAGGCACAGCATAACACAGCCTGCCAGACATGACCGTGCAATGCCATGCCAAACCAAATGCTCCTTCCCCACACTTGCTGCATCATGCAATTTCAAGACATAATCAATCAGAGGCCTGACTTTGTCCTTTCCTACCATTTCAACATTCAACATACTACCTTCTGACTGCAGCTAGTAAGGACTCTTTCACCTGCACAAAATTTTACCCTGCATTAAGTCAACACCATTCAACCTATTTTATTATCTGTATGGCACCTTCCTCACATAATACAGCTCAATTCTGGCCCCCCTTGGGCCATATTTGTGCTCTCCAGAACACCAATTTGAAGAAAAAACAAATACATTCATAAATGAAGATAAGACCTTGCTAATATTTAAACTACTTGAGCAAAAGGAGGGAGGTGGCAGGTGGTGGTGGGGGTGGCAAGATTTCTAAATGTGCCCAACTAATGCAATCAAAAAATGACTTAAATTGTTCCTGTATTTTTTTAAGTAAAAATAATCTTTTTATGTGCAAAAAATCAAATACTGGATTTTTTTTCCATGTAAACATCCTTCAAAGTCAGTGGCTGGATTCAAACCCCCATCCAGGGGTAGCTTCCTGCACCAAAGGCACTAGACTTTGCCTATGCACTATGGGCTTTTGGTGGGTTTCAGTTGTGCAAGAGACCCTATCAGCATCTGACAGGCCGTGGTGTCATTGCTAATGGCTGCCACTGCACAGGACACATCATAGCCATGATATAGGGAAGATTTGACAAGCTACATATAGGGAAGCCCGTCTGGTCCAGTGGGTAAGTTCCTACCTTACATGCAGGGTTCAATTCCAGGGCCTGACAGATGACACACTAAATCTCTCAGCAAGCATCTGTGCATTAACCACTTATTTTCTTGCAGTTTTCCTTCCAAATCCTGCAACCCCTTCACCACAAATACAGTCCAATCATTACTCGATACTCATTCACTCAGTCATTCCACTCCGCCATGCTACAGGCTGAACAAAAACCAACAAGAACAAGAGCTAGTTCAGCAAGCAAATTTAAAGCCTCTCTTTGGATTTATGTTGATGCTACTGCCCTCTAGTAATGTTATATGTCAACTGCAGCAAAATCAAAGGATTGAGAAAGGGGCAGTCCTATGCAAATAATCTCCTCCCATGATTACTTCTCTGAGCTTCCGTAGTGGTACGATGATAGGACCTTCAACAAATGGTCTTCAGCAGATTTCTAAAGTTGCCAAATTGTCTTAGGCTAAGGATTGTTCCAGTCAAAGGCCGTCAGATAAGGACCCCACCCTCACTTAGCAGGGTCCAGAATTACCTGCAGTAATCCTCTATACAGAACATGGGCGTTCGTGGGCGTTTATGGGCCTACTGTAAAGGCTATATGCTAAAACTGGGATGTCTAAAGTCCCAGTCCCAGTCCCAGTCCCAGTCCCAGTCCCAGTCCCAGTCCCAGTCCCAGTCCCAGTCCCAGTCCCAGTCCCAGTCCCAGTCCCAGTCCCAGTCCCAGTCCCAGTCTCACTGTCAGAGGCACAGCATAACACAGCCTGCCAGACATGGCCGTGCAATGCCATGCCAAACCAAATGCTCCTTCCCCACACTTGCTGATTCATGCATTTTCAAGACATAATCAATCAGAGTCCTGACTTTGTCCTTTCCTATCACTTCAACATTCAACATACTATCTTCTGACTGCAGCTAATAAGGGCTCTTTCACCTGCACAAAATTTTACTCTGCATTAAATCAACACCATTCAACCTATTTTATTATCTGCATGGCACCTTCCTCACATAATACAGCTCAATTCTGGCCCCCCTTGGGCCATATTTGTGCTCTCCAGAACACCAATTTGAAATAAAAACGAATACATTCATAAGTGAAGATAAGACCTTGCTAATATTTAAACTACTTGAGCAAAAGGAGGGAGGTGGCAGGTGGTGGTGAGGGTGGCAAGATTTGTAAATGTGCCCAACTAATGCAATCAAAAAATGACTTAAATTGTTGCTGTATTTTTTTAAGTAAAAATAATCTTTTTATGTGCAAAAAATCAAATACTGGATTTTTTTTCCATGTAAACATCCTTCAAAGTCAGTGGCTGGATTCAAACCCCCATCCAGGGGTAGCTTCCTGCACCAAAGGCACTAGACTTTGCCTATGCGATATAGGCTTTTGATGGTTTTCAGTTGTGCAAGAGACCCTATCAGCATCTGACAGGCCGTGGTGTCATTGCTAATGGCTGCCACTGTACAGGACACATCATAGCCATGATATAGGGAAGATTTGACAAGCTACATATAGGGAAGCCCGTCTGGTCCAGTGGGTAAGTTCCTGCTTTCCACCCAGACATGCAGGGTTCAATTCCAGGGCCCGACAGATGACACACTAAATCTCTCAGCAAGCATCTGTACATTAACCACTTATTTTCTTGCAGTTTTCCTTCCAAATCCTGCAACCCCTTCACCACAAATACAGTCCAATCATTCCTCGATACTCATTCACTCAGTCATTCCACTCCGCCATGCTACAGGGTGAACAAAAACCAACAAGAACAAGAGCTAGTTCAGCAAGCAAATTTATAGCCTCTCTTTGGATTTATGTTGATGCTGCTGCCCTCTAGTAATGTTATATGTCAACTGCAGCATAATCAAAGGATTGAGAAAGGGGCAGTCCTATGCAAATAATCTCCTCCCATGATTACTTCTCTGAGCTTCCGTAGTGGTACGATGATAGGACCTTCAACAAATGGTCTTCAGCAGATTTCTAAAGTTGCCAAATTGTCTTAGGCTAAAGATTGTTCCGGTCGAAGGCCTTCAGATAAGGACCCCACCCTCACTTAGCAGGGTCGAGAATTACCTGCAGTAATCCTCTATACAGAACATGGGTGTTTGTGGGCCTACTGTGAAGGCTATATGCTAAAACTGGGATGTCTAAAGTCCCAGTCCTGGTCTCACTGTCAGAGGCACAGCATAACACAGCCTGCCAGACATGACCGTGCAATGCCATGCCAAACCAAATGCTCCTTCCCCACACTTGCTGATTCATGCATTTTCAAGACATAATCAATCAGAGGCCTGACTTTGTCCATTCCTATCACTTCAACATTCAACATACTATCTTCTGACTGCAGCTAATAAGGGCTCTTTCACCTGCACAAAATTTTACTCTGCATTAAATCAACACCATTCAACCTATATTATTATCTGCATGGCACCTTCCTCACATAATACAGCTCAATTCTGGCCCCCCTTGGGCCATATTTGTGCTCTCCAGAACACCAATTTGAAGAAAAAACGAATACATTCATAAATGAAGATAAGACCTTGCTAATATTTAAACTACTTGAGCAAAAGGAGGGAGGTGGCAGGTGGTGGTGGGGGTGGCAAGATTTGTAAATGTGCCCAACTAATGCAATCAATAATGACTTAAATTGTTGCTGTATTTTTTTAAGTAAAAATAATCTTTTTATGTGCAAAAAAACAAATACTGGATTTTTTTCCATGTAAACATCCTTCAAAGTCAGTGGCTGGATTCAAACCCCCATCCAGGGGTAGCTTCCTGCACCAAAGGCACTAGACTTTGCCTCTGAGCTATAGGCTTTTGATGGGTTTCTGTTGTGCAAGAGACCCTATCAGTATCTGACAGGCCGTGGTGTCATTGCTAATGGCTGCCACTGCACACGACACATCATAGCCATGATATAGGGAAGATTTGACAAGCTACATAAAGGGAACCCCGTCTGGTCCAGTGGGTAAATTCCTGCCTTCCACCCAGACATGCAGGGTTCAACTCCTGGGCCCGACAGATGACACACTCAATCTCTCAGCAAGCATCTGTGCATTAACCACTTGTTTTCTTGCAGTTTTCCTTCCAAATCCTGCAACCCCTTCACCACAAATACAGTCCAATCATTCCTCGATACTCATTCACTCAGTCATTCCACTCCGCCATGCTACAGGCTGAACAAAAACCAACAAGAACAAGAGCTAGTTCAGCAAGCAAATTTAAAGCCTCTCTTTGGATTTATGTTGATGCTGCTGCCCTCTAGTAATGTTATATGTCAACTGCAGCATAATCAAAGTATTGAGAAAGGGGCAGTCCTATGCAAATAATCTCCTCCCATGATTACTTCTCTGAGCTTCCGTAGTGGTACGATGATAGGACCTTCAACATATGGTCTTCAGCAGATTTCTAAAGTTGCCAAATTGTCTTAGGCTAAGGATTGTTCCAGTCGAAGGCCTTCAGATAAGGACCCCACCCTCACTTAGCAGGGTCGAGAATTACCTGCAGTAATCCTCTATACAGAACATGGGTGTTCGTGGGCCTACTGTAAAAGCTATATGCTAAAACTGGGATGTCTAAAGTCCCAGTCCTGGTCTCACTGTCAGAGGCACAGCATAACACAGCCTGCCAGACATGGCCATGCAATGCCATGCCAAACCAAATGCTCCTTCCCCACACTTGCTGCATCATGCATTTTCAAGACAAAATCAATCAGAGGCCTGACTTTGTCGCTTTCCTATCACTTCAACATTCAACATACTACCTTCTGACTGCAGCTAATAAGGGCTCTTTCACCTGCACAAAATTTTACTCTGCATTAAATCAACACCATTCAACCTATTTTATTATCTGCATGGCACCTTCCTCACATAATACAGCTCAATTCTGGCCCTCCTTGGGCCATATTTGTGCTCTCCAGAACACCAATTTGAAATAAAAACGAATACATTCATAAATGAAGATAAGACCTTGCTAATATTTAAACTACTTGAGCAAAAGGAGGGAGGTAGCAGGTGGTGGTGAGGGTGGCAAGATTTGTAAATGTGCCCAACTAATGCAATCAAAAAATGACTTAAATTGTTGCTGTATTTTTTTAAGTAAAAATAATCTTTTTATGTGCAAAAAATCAAATACTGGATTTTTTTTCCATGTAAACATCCTTCAAAGTCAGTGGCTGGATTCAAACCCCCATCCAGGGGTAGCTTCCTGCACCAAAGGCACTAGACTTTGCCTATGCGCTATAGGCTTTTGATGGGTTTCAGTTGTGCAAGAGACCCTATCAGCATCTGACAGGCCGTGGTGTCATTGCTAATGGCTGCCACTGCACAGGACATCATAGCCATGATATAGGGAAGATTTGACAAGCTACATATAGGGAAGCCCATCTGGTCCAGTGGGTAAGTTCCTGCCTTCCACCCAGACATGCAGGGTTCAATTCCAGGGCCCGACAGATGACACACTAAATCTCTCAGCAAGCATCTGTACATTAACCACTTATTTTCTTGCAGTTTTCCTTCCAAATCCTGCAACCCCTTCACCACAAATACAGTCCAATCATTCCTCGATACTCATTCACTCAGTCATTCCACTCCGCCATGCTACAGGGTGAACAAAAACCAACAAGAACAAGAGCTAGTTCAGCAAGCAAATTTATAGCCTCTCTTTGGATTTATGTTGATGCTGCTGCCCTCTAGTAATGTTATATGTCAACTGCAGCATAATCAAAGGATTGAGAAAGGGGCAGTCCTATGCAAATAATCTCCTCCCATGATTACTTCTCTGAGCTTCCGTAGTGGTACGATGATAGGACCTTCAACAAATGGTCTTCAGCAGATTTCTAAAGTTGCCAAATTGTCTTAGGCTAAGGATTGTTCCAGTCAAAGGCCGTCAGATAAGGACCCCACCCTCACTTAGCAGGGTCCAGAATTACCTGCAGTAATCCTCTATACAGAACATGGGCGTTCGTGGGCGTTTGTGGGCCTACTGTAAAGGCTATATGCTAAAACTGGGATGTCTAAAGTCCCAGTCCCAGTCCCAGTCCCAGTCCCAGTCCCAGTCCCAGTCCCAGTCCCAGTCCCAGTCCCAGTCCCAGTCCCAGTCCTGGTCTCACTGTCAGAGGCACAGCATAACACAGCCTGCCAGACATGACCGTGCAATGCCATGCCAAACCAAATGCTCCTTCCCCACACTTGCTGCATCATGCAATTTCAAGACATAATCAATCAGAGGCCTGACTTTGTCCTTTCCTACCATTTCAACATTCAACATACTACCTTCTGACTGCAGCTAGTAAGGACTCTTTCACCTGCACAAAATTTTACCCTGCATTAAGTCAACACCATTCAACCTATTTTATTATCTGTATGGCACCTTCCTCACATAATACAGCTCAATTCTGGCCCCCCTTGGGCCATATTTGTGCTCTCCAGAACACCAATTTGAAGAAAAAACAAATACATTCATAAATGAAGATAAGACCTTGCTAATATTTAAACTACTTGAGCAAAAGGAGGGAGGTGGCAGGTGGTGGTGGGGGTGGCAAGATTTCTAAATGTGCCCAACTAATGCAATCAAAAAATGACTTAAATTGTTCCTGTATTTTTTTAAGTAAAAATAATCTTTTTATGTGCAAAAAATCAAATACTGGATTTTTTTTCCATGTAAACATCCTTCAAAGTCAGTGGCTGGATTCAAACCCCCATCCAGGGGTAGCTTCCTGCACCAAAGGCACTAGACTTTGCCTATGCACTATGGGCTTTTGGTGGGTTTCAGTTGTGCAAGAGACCCTATCAGCATCTGACAGGCCGTGGTGTCATTGCTAATGGCTGCCACTGCACAGGACACATCATAGCCATGATATAGGGAAGATTTGACAAGCTACATATAGGGAAGCCCGTCTGGTCCAGTGGGTAAGTTCCTACCTTACATGCAGGGTTCAATTCCAGGGCCTGACAGATGACACACTAAATCTCTCAGCAAGCATCTGTGCATTAACCACTTATTTTCTTGCAGTTTTCCTTCCAAATCCTGCAACCCCTTCACCACAAATACAGTCCAATCATTACTCGATACTCATTCACTCAGTCATTCCACTCCGCCATGCTACAGGCTGAACAAAAACCAACAAGAACAAGAGCTAGTTCAGCAAGCAAATTTAAAGCCTCTCTTTGGATTTATGTTGATGCTACTGCCCTCTAGTAATGTTATATGTCAACTGCAGCAAAATCAAAGGATTGAGAAAGGGGCAGTCCTATGCAAATAATCTCCTCCCATGATTACTTCTCTGAGCTTCCGTAGTGGTACGATGATAGGACCTTCAACAAATGGTCTTCAGCAGATTTCTAAAGTTGCCAAATTGTCTTAGGCTAAGGATTGTTCCAGTCAAAGGCCGTCAGATAAGGACCCCACCCTCACTTAGCAGGGTCCAGAATTACCTGCAGTAATCCTCTATACAGAACATGGGCGTTCGTGGGCGTTTATGGGCCTACTGTAAAGGCTATATGCTAAAACTGGGATGTCTAAAGTCCCAGTCCCAGTCCCAGTCCCAGTCCCAGTCCCAGTCCCAGTCCCAGTCCCAGTCCCAGTCCCAGTCTCACTGTCAGAGGCACAGCATAACACAGCCTGCCAGACATGGCCGTGCAATGCCATGCCAAACCAAATGCTCCTTCCCCACACTTGCTGATTCATGCATTTTCAAGACATAATCAATCAGAGTCCTGACTTTGTCCTTTCCTATCACTTCAACATTCAACATACTATCTTCTGACTGCAGCTAATAAGGGCTCTTTCACCTGCACAAAATTTTACTCTGCATTAAATCAACACCATTCAACCTATTTTATTATCTGCATGGCACCTTCCTCACATAATACAGCTCAATTCTGGCCCCCCTTGGGCCATATTTGTGCTCTCCAGAACACCAATTTGAAATAAAAACGAATACATTCATAAGTGAAGATAAGACCTTGCTAATATTTAAACTACTTGAGCAAAAGGAGGGAGGTGGCAGGTGGTGGTGAGGGTGGCAAGATTTGTAAATGTGCCCAACTAATGCAATCAAAAAATGACTTAAATTGTTGCTGTATTTTTTTAAGTAAAAATAATCTTTTTATGTGCAAAAAATCAAATACTGGATTTTTTTTCCATGTAAACATCCTTCAAAGTCAGTGGCTGGATTCAAACCCCCATCCAGGGGTAGCTTCCTGCACCAAAGGCACTAGACTTTGCCTATGCGATATAGGCTTTTGATGGTTTTCAGTTGTGCAAGAGACCCTATCAGCATCTGACAGGCCGTGGTGTCATTGCTAATGGCTGCCACTGTACAGGACACATCATAGCCATGATATAGGGAAGATTTGACAAGCTACATATAGGGAAGCCCGTCTGGTCCAGTGGGTAAGTTCCTGCTTTCCACCCAGACATGCAGGGTTCAATTCCAGGGCCCGACAGATGACACACTAAATCTCTCAGCAAGCATCTGTACATTAACCACTTATTTTCTTGCAGTTTTCCTTCCAAATCCTGCAACCCCTTCACCACAAATACAGTCCAATCATTCCTCGATACTCATTCACTCAGTCATTCCACTCCGCCATGCTACAGGGTGAACAAAAACCAACAAGAACAAGAGCTAGTTCAGCAAGCAAATTTATAGCCTCTCTTTGGATTTATGTTGATGCTGCTGCCCTCTAGTAATGTTATATGTCAACTGCAGCATAATCAAAGGATTGAGAAAGGGGCAGTCCTATGCAAATAATCTCCTCCCATGATTACTTCTCTGAGCTTCCGTAGTGGTACGATGATAGGACCTTCAACAAATGGTCTTCAGCAGATTTCTAAAGTTGCCAAATTGTCTTAGGCTAAAGATTGTTCCGGTCGAAGGCCTTCAGATAAGGACCCCACCCTCACTTAGCAGGGTCCAGAATTACCTGCAGTAATCCTCTATACAGAACATGGGTGTTTGTGGGCCTACTGTGAAGGCTATATGCTAAAACTGGGATGTCTAAAGTCCCAGTCCTGGTCTCACTGTCAGAGGCACAGCATAACACAGCCTGCCAGACATGACCGTGCAATGCCATGCCAAACCAAATGCTCCTTCCCCACACTTGCTGATTCATGCATTTTCAAGACATAATCAATCAGAGGCCTGACTTTGTCCATTCCTATCACTTCAACATTCAACATACTATCTTCTGACTGCAGCTAATAAGGGCTCTTTCACCTGCACAAAATTTTACTCTGCATTAAATCAACACCATTCAACCTATATTATTATCTGCATGGCACCTTCCTCACATAATACAGCTCAATTCTGGCCCCCCTTGGGCCATATTTGTGCTCTCCAGAACACCAATTTGAAGAAAAAACGAATACATTCATAAATGAAGATAAGACCTTGCTAATATTTAAACTACTTGAGCAAAAGGAGGGAGGTGGCAGGTGGTGGTGGGGGTGGCAAGATTTGTAAATGTGCCCAACTAATGCAATCAATAATGACTTAAATTGTTGCTGTATTTTTTTAAGTAAAAATAATCTTTTTATGTGCAAAAAAACAAATACTGGATTTTTTTCCATGTAAACATCCTTCAAAGTCAGTGGCTGGATTCAAACCCCCATCCAGGGGTAGCTTCCTGCACCAAAGGCACTAGACTTTGCCTCTGAGCTATAGGCTTTTGATGGGTTTCTGTTGTGCAAGAGACCCTATCAGTATCTGACAGGCCGTGGTGTCATTGCTAATGGCTGCCACTGCACACGACACATCATAACCATGATATAGGGAAGATTTGACAAGCTACATAAAGGGAACCCCGTCTGGTCCAGTGGGTAAATTCCTGCCTTCCACCCAGACATGCAGGGTTCAACTCCTGGGCCCGACAGATGACACACTCAATCTCTCAGCAAGCATCTGTGCATTAACCACTTCTTTTCTTGCAGTTTTCCTTCCAAATCCTGCAACCCCTTCACCACAAATACAGTCCAATCATTCCTCGATACTCATTCACTCAGTCATTCCACTCCGCCATGCTACAGGCTGAACAAAAACCAACAAGAACAAGAGCTAGTTCAGCAAGCAAATTTAAAGCCTCTCTTTGGATTTATGTTGATGCTGCTGCCCTCTAGTAATGTTATATGTCAACTGCAGCATAATCAAAGGATTGAGAAAGGGGCAGTCCTATGCAAATAATCTCCTCCCATGATTACTTCTCTGAGCTTCCGTAGTGGTACGATGATAGGACCTTCAACAAATGGTCTTCAGCAGATTTCTAAAGTTGCCAAATTGTCTTAGGCTAAGGATTGTTCCAGTCAAAGGCCGTCAGATAAGGACCCCACCCTCACTTAGCAGGGTCCAGAATTACCTGCAGTAATCCTCTATACAGAACATGGGCGTTCGTGGGCGTTTGTGGGCCTACTGTAAAGGCTATATGCTAAAACTGGGATGTCTAAAGTCCCAGTCCCAGTCCCAGTCCCAGTCCCAGTCCCAGTCCCAGTCCCAGTCCCAGTCCCAGTCCCAGTCCCAGTCCCGGTCTCACTGTCAGAGGCACAGCATAACACAGCCTGCCAGACATGGCCGTGCAATGCCATGCCAAACCAAATGCTCCTTCCCCACACTTGCTGATTCATGCATTTTCAAGACATAATCAATCAGAGTCCTGACTTTGTCCTTTCCTATCACTTCAACATTCAACATACTATCTTCTGACTGCAGCTAATAAGGGCTCTTTCACCTGCACAAAATTTTACTCTGCATTAAATCAACACCATTCAACCTATTTTATTATCTGCATGGCACCTTCCTCACATAATACAGCTCAATTCTGGCCCTCCTTGGGCCATATTTGTGCTCTCCAGAACACCAATTTGAAATAAAAACGAATACATTCATAAATGAAGATAAGACCTTGCTAATATTTAAACTACTTGAGCAAAAGGAGGGAGGTGGCAGGTGGTGGTGAGGGTGGCAAGATTTGTAAATGTGCCCAACTAATGCAATCAAAAAATGACTTAAATTGTTGCTGTATTTTTTTAAGTAAAAATAATCTTTTTATGTGCAAAAAATCAAATACTGGATGTTTTTTCCATGTAAACATCCTTCAAAGTCAGTGGCTGGATTCAAACCCCCATCCAGGGGTAGCTTCCTGCACCAAAGGCACTAGACTTTGCCTATGCGCTATAGGCTTTTGATGGGTTTCAGTTGTACAAGAGACCCTATCAGCATCTGACAGGCCGTGGTGTCATTGCTAATGGCTGCCACTGCACAGGACATCATAGCCATGATATAGGGAAGATTTGACAAGCCACATATAGGGAAGCCCATCTGGTCCAGTGGGTAAGTTCCTGCCTTCCACCCAGACATGCAGGGTTCAATTCCAGGGCCCGACAGATGACACACTAAATCTCTCAGCAAGCATCTGTACATTAACCACTTATTTTCTTGCAGTTTTCCTTCCAAATCCTGCAACCCCTTCACCACAAATACAGTCCAATCATTCCTCGATACTCATTCACTCAGTCATTCCACTCCGCCATGCTACAGGGTGAACAAAAACCAACAAGAACAAGAGCTAGTTCAGCAAGCAAATTTATAGCCTCTCTTTGGATTTATGTTGATGCTGCTGCCCTCTAGTAATGTTATATGTCAACTGCAGCATAATCAAAGGATTGAGAAAGGGGCAGTCCTATGCAAATAATCTCCTCCCATGATTACTTCTCTGAGCTTCCGTAGTGGTACGATGATAGGACCTTCAACAAATGGTCTTCAGCAGATTTCTAAAGTTGCCAAATTGTCTTAGGCTAAGGATTGTTCCAGTCAAAGGCCGTCAGATAAGGACCCCACCCTCACTTAGCAGGGTCCAGAATTACCTGCAGTAATCCTCTATACAGAACATGGGCGTTCGTGGGCGTTTGTGGGCCTACTGTAAAGGCTATATGCTAAAACTGGGATGTCTAAAGTCCCAGTCCCAGTCCCAGTCCCAGTCCCAGTCCCAGTCCCAGTCCCAGTCCCAGTCCCAGTCCCAGTCCCAGTCCCAGTCCCAGTCCCAGTCCTGGTCTCACTGTCAGAGGCACAGCATAACACAGCCTGCCAGACATGACCGTGCAATGCAATGCCAAACCAAATGCTCCTTCCCCACACTTGCTGCATCATGCAATTTCAAGACATAATCAATCAGAGGCCTGACTTTGTCCTTTCCTACCATTTCAACATTCAACATACTACCTTCTGACTGCAGCTAGTAAGGACTCTTTCACCTGCACAAAATTTTACCCTGCATTAAGTCAACACCATTCAACCTATTTTATTATCTGTATGGCACCTTCCTCACATAATACAGCTCAATTCTGGCCCCCCTTGGGCCATATTTGTGCTCTCCAGAACACCAATTTGAAGAAAAAACAAATACATTCATAAATGAAGATAAGACCTTGCTAATATTTAAACTACTTGAGCAAAAGGAGGGAGGTGGCAGGTGGTGGTGGGGGTGGCAAGATTTGTAAATGTGCCCAACTAATGCAATCAATAATGACTTAAATTGTTGCTGTATTTTTTTAAGTAAAAATAATCTTTTTATGTGCAAAAAAACAAATACTGGATTTTTTTCCATGTAAACATCCTTCAAAGTCAGTGGCTGGATTCAAACCCCCATCCAGGGGTAGCTTCCTGCACCAAAGGCACTAGACTTTGCCTCTGAGCTATAGGCTTTTGATGGGTTTCTGTTGTGCAAGAGACCCTATCAGTATCTGACAGGCCGTGGTGTCATTGCTAATGGCTGCCACTGCACACGACACATCATAGCCATGATATAGGGAAGATTTGACAAGCTACATAAAGGGAACCCCGTCTGGTCCAGTGGGTAAATTCCTGCCTTCCACCCAGACATGCAGGGTTCAACTCCTGGGCCCGACAGATGACACACTCAATCTCTCAGCAAGCATCTGTGCATTAACCACTTGTTTTCTTGCAGTTTTCCTTCCAAATCCTGCAACCCCTTCACCACAAATACAGTCCAATCATTCCTCGATACTCATTCACTCAGTCATTCCACTCCGCCATGCTACAGGCTGAACAAAAACCAACAAGAACAAGAGCTAGTTCAGCAAGCAAATTTAAAGCCTCTCTTTGGATTTATGTTGATGCTGCTGCCCTCTAGTAATGTTATATGTCAACTGCAGCATAATCAAAGTATTGAGAAAGGGGCAGTCCTATGCAAATAATCTCCTCCCATGATTACTTCTCTGAGCTTCCGTAGTGGTACGATGATAGGACCTTCAACATATGGTCTTCAGCAGATTTCTAAAGTTGCCAAATTGTCTTAGGCTAAGGATTGTTCCAGTCGAAGGCCTTCAGATAAGGACCCCACCCTCACTTAGCAGGGTCGAGAATTACCTGCAGTAATCCTCTATACAGAACATGGGTGTTCGTGGGCCTACTGTAAAAGCTATATGCTAAAACTGGGATGTCTAAAGTCCCAGTCCTGGTCTCACTGTCAGAGGCACAGCATAACACAGCCTGCCAGACATGACCGTGCAATGCCATGCCAAACCAAATGCTCCTTCCCCACACTTGCTGATTCATGCATTTTCAAGACATAATCAATCAGAGGCCTGACTTTGTCCATTCCTATCACTTCAACATTCAACATACTACCTTCTGTCTGCAGCTAATAAGGGCTCTTTCACCTGCACAAAATTTTACTCTGCATTAAATCAACACCATTCAACCTATTTTATTATCTGCATGGCACCTTCCTCACATAATACAGCTCAATTCTGGCCCCCCTTGGGCCATATTTGTGCTCTCCAGAACACCAATTTGAAGAAAAAACGAATACATTCATAAATGAAGATAAGACCTTGCTAATATTTAAACTACTTGAGCAAAAGGAGGGAGGTGGCAGGTGGTGGTGGGGGTGGCAAGATTTGTAAATGTGCCCAACTAATGCAATCAATAATGACTTAAATTGTTGCTGTATTTTTTTAAGTAAAAATAATCTTTTTATGTGCAAAAAATCAAATACTGGATTTTTTTTCCATGTAAACATCCTTCAAAGTCAGTGGCTGGATTCAAACCCCCATCCAGGGGTAGCTTCCTGCACCAAAGGCACTAGACTTTGCCTATGCGCTATAGGCTTTTGATGGGTTTCAGTTGTACAAGAGACCCTATCAGCATCTGACAGGCCGTGGTGTCATTGCTAATGGCTGCCACTGCACAGGACATCATAGCCATGATATAGGGAAGATTTGACAAGCCACATATAGGGAAGCCCATCTGGTCCAGTGGGTAAGTTCCTGCCTTCCACCCAGACATGCAGGGTTCAATTCCAGGGCCCGACAGATGACACACTCTATCTCTCAGCAAGCATCTGTGCATTAACCACTTGTTTTCTTGCAGTTTTCCTTCCAAATCCTGCAACCCCTTCACCACAAATACAGTCCAATCATTCCTCGATACTCATTCACTCAGTCATTCCACTCCGCCATGCTACAGGCTGAACAAAAACCAACAAGAACAAGAGCTAGTTCAGCAAGCAAATTTAAAGCCTCTCTTTGGATTTATGTTGATGCTGCTGCCCTCTAGTAATGTTATATGTCAACTGCAGCATAATCAAAGGATTGAGAAAGGCTCAGTCCTATGCAAATAATCTCCTCCCATGATTACTTCTCTGAGCTTCCGTAGTGGTACGATGATAGGACCTTCAACATATGGTCTTCAGCAGATTTCTAAAGTTGCCAAATTGTCTTAGGCTAAGGATTGTTCCAGTCAAAGGCCGTCAGATAAGGACCCCACCCTCACTTAGCAGGGTCCAGAATTACCTGCAGTAATCCTCTATACAGAACATGGGCGTTCGTGGGCGTTTGTGGGCCTACTGTAAAGGCTATATGCTAAAACTGGGATGTCTAAAGTCCCAGTCCCAGTCCCAGTCCCAGTCCCAGTCCCAGTCCCAGTCCCAGTCCCAGTCCCAGTCCCAGTCCCAGTCCCAGTCCCGGTCTCACTGTCAGAGGCACAGCATAACACAGCCTGCCAGACATGGCCGTGCAATGCCATGCCAAACCAAATGCTCCTTCCCCACACTTGCTGATTCATGCATTTTCAAGACATAATCAATCAGAGTCCTGACTTTGTCCTTTCCTATCACTTCAACATTCAACATACTATCTTCTGACTGCAGCTAATAAGGGCTCTTTCACCTGCACAAAATTTTACTCTGCATTAAATCAACACCATTCAACCTATTTTATTATCTGCATGGCACCTTCCTCACATAATACAGCTCAATTCTGGCCCTCCTTGGGCCATATTTGTGCTCTCCAGAACACCAATTTGAAATAAAAACGAATACATTCATAAATGAAGATAAGACCTTGCTAATATTTAAACTACTTGAGCAAAAGGAGGGAGGTGGCAGGTGGTGGTGAGGGTGGCAAGATTTGTAAATGTGCCCAACTAATGCAATCAAAAAATGACTTAAATTGTTGCTGTATTTTTTTAAGTAAAAATAATCTTTTTATGTGCAAAAAATCAAATACTGGATGTTTTTTCCATGTAAACATCCTTCAAAGTCAGTGGCTGGATTCAAACCCCCATCCAGGGGTAGCTTCCTGCACCAAAGGCACTAGACTTTGCCTATGCGCTATAGGCTTTTGATGGGTTTCAGTTGTACAAGAGACCCTATCAGCATCTGACAGGCCGTGGTGTCATTGCTAATGGCTGCCACTGCACAGGACATCATAGCCATGATATAGGGAAGATTTGACAAGCTACATATAGGGAAGCCCATCTGGTCCAGTGGGTAAGTTCCTGCCTTCCACCCAGACATGCAGGGTTCAATTCCAGGGCCCAACAGATGACACACTAAATCTCTCAGCAAGCATCTGTACATTAACCACTTATTTTCTTGCAGTTTTCCTTCCAAATCCTGCAACCCCTTCACCACAAATACAGTCCAATCATTCCTCGATACTCATTCACTCAGTCATTCCACTCCGCCATGCTACAGGGTGAACAAAAACCAACAAGAACAAGAGCTAGTTCAGCAAGCAAATTTATAGCCTCTCTTTGGATTTATGTTGATGCTGCTGCCCTCTAGTAATGTTATATGTCAACTGCAGCATAATCAAAGGATTGAGAAAGGGGCAGTCCTATGCAAATAATCTCCTCCCATGATTACTTCTCTGAGCTTCCGTAGTGGTACGATGATAGGACCTTCAACAAATGGTCTTCAGCAGATTTCTAAAGTTGCCAAATTGTCTTAGGCTAAGGATTGTTCCAGTCAAAGGCCGTCAGATAAGGACCCCACCCTCACTTAGCAGGGTCCAGAATTACCTGCAGTAATCCTCTATACAGAACATGGGCGTTCGTGGGCCTACTGTAAAGGCTATATGCTAAAACTGGGATGTCTAAAGTCCCAGTCCCAGTCCCAGTCCCAGTCCCAGTCCCAGTCCCAGTCCCAGTCCCAGTCCCAGTCCCAGTCCTGGTCTCACTGTCAGAGGCACAGCATAACACAGCCTGCCAGACATGACCGTGCAATGCAATGCCAAACCAAATGCTCCTTCCCCACACTTGCTGCATCATGCAATTTCAAGACATAATCAATCAGAGGCTTGACTTTGTCCTTTCCTACCATTTCAACATTCAACATACTACCTTCTGACTGCAGCTAGTAAGGACTCTTTCACCTGCACAAAATTTTACCCTGCATTAAGTCAACACCATTCAACCTATTTTATTATCTGTATGGCACCTTCCTCACATAATACAGCTCAATTCTGGCCCCCCTTGGGCCATATTTGTGCTCTCCAGAACACCAATTTGAAGAAAAAACAAATACATTCATAAATGAAGATAAGACCTTGCTAATATTTAAACTACTTGAGCAAAAGGAGGGAGGTGGCAGGTGGTGGTGGGGGTGGCAAGATTTCTAAATGTGCCCAACTAATGCAATCAAAAAATGACTTAAATTGTTCCTGTATTTTTTTAAGTAAAAATAATCTTTTTATGTGCAAAAAATCAAATACTGGATTTTTTTTCCATGTAAACATCCTTCAAAGTCAGTGGCTGGATTCAAACCCCCATCCAGGGGTAGCTTCCTGCACCAAAGGCACTAGACTTTGCCTATGCACTATGGGCTTTTGGTGGGTTTCAGTTGTGCAAGAGACCCTATCAGCATCTGACAGGCCGTGGTGTCATTGCTAATGGCTGCCACTGCACAGGACACATCATAGCCATGATATAGGGAAGATTTGACAAGCTACATATAGGGAAGCCCGTCTGGTCCAGTGGGTAAGTTCCTACCTTACATGCAGGGTTCAAGTCCAGGGCCTGACAGATGACACACTAAATCTCTCAGCAAGCATCTGTGCATTAACCACTTATTTTCTTGCAGTTTTCCTTCCAAATCCTGCAACCCCTTCACCACAAATACAGTCCAATCATTACTCGATACTCATTCACTCAGTCATTCCACTCCGCCATGCTACAGGCTGAACAAAAACCAACAAGAACAAGAGCTAGTTCAGCAAGCAAATTTAAAGCCTCTCTTTGGATTTATGTTGATGCTACTGCCCTCTAGTAATGTTATATGTCAACTGCAGCAAAATCAAAGGATTGAGAAAGGGGCAGTCCTATGCAAATAATCTCCTCCCATGATTACTTCTCTGAGCTTCCGTAGTGGTACGATGATAGGACCTTCAACAAATGGTCTTCAGCAGATTTCTAAAGTTGCCAAATTGTCTTAGGCTAAGGATTGTTCCAGTCAAAGGCCGTCAGATAAGGACCCCACCCTCACTTAGCAGGGTCCAGAATTACCTGCAGTAATCCTCTATACAGAACATGGGCGTTCGTGGGCGTTTATGGGCCTACTGTAAAGGCTATATGCTAAAACTGGGATGTCTAAAGTCCCAGTCCCAGTCCCAGTCCCAGTCCCAGTCCCAGTCCCAGTCCCAGTCCCAGTCCCAGTCCCAGTCCCAGTCCCAGTCCCAGTCTTGGTCTCACTGTCAGAGGCACAGCATAACACAGCCTGCCAGACATGGCCGTGCAATGCCATGCCAAACCAAATGCTCCTTCCCCACACTTGCTGATTCATGCATTTTCAAGACATAATCAATCAGAGTCCTGACTTTGTCCTTTCCTATCACTTCAACATTCAACATACTATCTTCTGACTGCAGCTAATAAGGGCTCTTTCACCTGCACAAAATTTTACTCTGCATTAAATCAACACCATTCAACCTATTTTATTATCTGCATGGCACCTTCCTCACATAATACAGCTCAATTCTGGCCCCCCTTGGGCCATATTTGTGCTCTCCAGAACACCAATTTGAAATAAAAACGAATACATTCATAAGTGAAGATAAGACCTTGCTAATATTTAAACTACTTGAGCAAAAGGAGGGAGGTGGCAGGTGGTGGTGAGGGTGGCAAGATTTGTAAATGTGCCCAACTAATGCAATCAAAAAATGACTTAAATTGTTGCTGTATTTTTTTAAGTAAAAATAATCTTTTTATGTGCAAAAAATCAAATACTGGATTTTTTTTCCATGTAAACATCCTTCAAAGTCAGTGGCTGGATTCAAACCCCCATCCAGGGGTAGCTTCCTGCACCAAAGGCACTAGACTTTGCCTATGCGATATAGGCTTTTGATGGTTTTCAGTTGTGCAAGAGACCCTATCAGCATCTGACAGGCCGTGGTGTCATTGCTAATGGCTGCCACTGTACAGGACACATCATAGCCATGATATAGGGAAGATTTGACAAGCTACATATAGGGAAGCCCGTCTGGTCCAGTGGGTAAGTTCCTGCTTTCCACCCAGACATGCAGGGTTCAATTCCAGGGCCCGACAGATGACACACTAAATCTCTCAGCAAGCATCTGTACATTAACCACTTATTTTCTTGCAGTTTTCCTTCCAAATCCTGCAACCCCTTCACCACAAATACAGTCCAATCATTCCTCGATACTCATTCACTCAGTCATTCCACTCCGCCATGCTACAGGGTGAACAAAAACCAACAAGAACAAGAGCTAGTTCAGCAAGCAAATTTATAGCCTCTCTTTGGATTTATGTTGATGCTGCTGCCCTCTAGTAATGTTATATGTCAACTGCAGCATAATCAAAGGATTGAGAAAGGGGCAGTCCTATGCAAATAATCTCCTCCCATGATTACTTCTCTGAGCTTCCGTAGTGGTACGATGATAGGACCTTCAACAAATGGTCTTCAGCAGATTTCTAAAGTTGCCAAATTGTCTTAGGCTAAAGATTGTTCCGGTCGAAGGCCTTCAGATAAGGACCCCACCCTCACTTAGCAGGGTCCAGAATTACCTGCAGTAATCCTCTATACAGAACATGGGTGTTTGTGGGCCTACTGTGAAGGCTATATGCTAAAACTGGGATGTCTAAAGTCCCAGTCCTGGTCTCACTGTCAGAGGCACAGCATAACACAGCCTGCCAGACATGACCGTGCAATGCCATGCCAAACCAAATGCTCCTTCCCCACACTTGCTGATTCATGCATTTTCAAGACATAATCAATCAGAGGCCTGACTTTGTCCATTCCTATCACTTCAACATTCAACATACTATCTTCTGACTGCAGCTAATAAGGGCTCTTTCACCTGCACAAAATTTTACTCTGCATTAAATCAACACCATTCAACCTATTTTATTATCTGCATGGCACCTTCCTCACATAATACAGCTCAATTCTGGCCCCCCTTGGGCCATATTTGTGCTCTCCAGAACACCAATTTGAAGAAAAAACGAATACATTCATAAATGAAGATAAGACCTTGCTAATATTTAAACTACTTGAGCAAAAGGAGGGAGGTGGCAGGTGGTGGTGGGGGTGGCAAGATTTGTAAATGTGCCCAACTAATGCAATCAATAATGACTTAAATTGTTGCTGTATTTTTTTAAGTAAAAATAATCTTTTTATGTGCAAAAAAACAAATACTGGATTTTTTTCCATGTAAACATCCTTCAAAGTCAGTGGCTGGATTCAAACCCCCATCCAGGGGTAGCTTCCTGCACCAAAGGCACTAGACTTTGCCTCTGAGCTATAGGCTTTTGATGGGTTTCTGTTGTGCAAGAGACCCTATCAGTATCTGACAGGCCGTGGTGTCATTGCTAATGGCTGCCACTGCACACGACACATCATAACCATGATATAGGGAAGATTTGACAAGCTACATAAAGGGAACCCCGTCTGGTCCAGTGGGTAAATTCCTGCCTTCCACCCAGACATGCAGGGTTCAACTCCTGGGCCCGACAGATGACACACTCAATCTCTCAGCAAGCATCTGTGCATTAACCACTTGTTTTCTTGCAGTTTTCCTTCCAAATCCTGCAACCCCTTCACCACAAATACAGTCCAATCATTCCTCGATACTCATTCACTCAGTCATTCCACTCCGCCATGCTACAGGCTGAACAAAAACCAACAAGAACAAGAGCTAGTTCAGCAAGCAAATTTAAAGCCTCTCTTTGGATTTATGTTGATGCTGCTGCCCTCTAGTAATGTTATATGTCAACTGCAGCATAATCAAAGGATTGAGAAAGGGGCAGTCCTATGCAAATAATCTCCTCCCATGATTACTTCTCTGAGCTTCCGTAGTGGTACGATGATAGGACCTTCAACAAATGGTCTTCAGCAGATTTCTAAAGTTGCCAAATTGTCTTAGGCTAAGGATTGTTCCAGTCAAAGGCCGTCAGATAAGGACCCCACCCTCACTTAGCAGGGTCCAGAATTACCTGCAGTAATCCTCTATACAGAACATGGGCGTTCGTGGGCGTTTGTGGGCCTACTGTAAAGGCTATATGCTAAAACTGGGATGTCTAAAGTCCCAGTCCCAGTCCCAGTCCCAGTCCCAGTCCCAGTCCCAGTCCCAGTCCCAGTCCCAGTCCCAGTCCCAGTCCCAGTCCCAGTCCCAGTCCCAGTCCCAGTCCCGGTCTCACTGTCAGAGGCACAGCATAACACAGCCTGCCAGACATGGCCGTGCAATGCCATGCCAAACCAAATGCTCCTTCCCCACACTTGCTGATTCATGCATTTTCAAGACATAATCAATCAGAGTCCTGACTTTGTCCTTTCCTATCACTTCAACATTCAACATACTATCTTCTGACTGCAGCTAATAAGGGCTCTTTCACCTGCACAAAATTTTACTCTGCATTAAATCAACACCATTCAACCTATTTTATTATCTGCATGGCACCTTCCTCACATAATACAGCTCAATTCTGGCCCTCCTTGGGCCATATTTGTGCTCTCCAGAACACCAATTTGAAATAAAAACGAATACATTCATAAATGAAGATAAGACCTTGCTAATATTTAAACTACTTGAGCAAAAGGAGGGAGGTGGCAGGTGGTGGTGAGGGTGGCAAGATTTGTAAATGTGCCCAACTAATGCAATCAAAAAATGACTTAAATTGTTGCTGTATTTTTTTAAGTAAAAATAATCTTTTTATGTGCAAAAAATCAAATACTGGATGTTTTTTCCATGTAAACATCCTTCAAAGTCAGTGGCTGGATTCAAACCCCCATCCAGGGGTAGCTTCCTGCACCAAAGGCACTAGACTTTGCCTATGCGCTATAGGCTTTTGATGGGTTTCAGTTGTACAAGAGACCCTATCAGCATCTGACAGGCCGTGGTGTCATTGCTAATGGCTGCCACTGCACAGGACATCATAGCCATGATATAGGGAAGATTTGACAAGCCACATATAGGGAAGCCCATCTGGTCCAGTGGGTAAGTTCCTGCCTTCCACCCAGACATGCAGGGTTCAATTCCAGGGCCCGACAGATGACACACTAAATCTCTCAGCAAGCATCTGTACATTAACCACTTATTTTCTTGCAGTTTTCCTTCCAAATCCTGCAACCCCTTCACCACAAATACAGTCCAATCATTCCTCGATACTCATTCACTCAGTCATTCCACTCCGCCATGCTACAGGGTGAACAAAAACCAACAAGAACAAGAGCTAGTTCAGCAAGCAAATTTATAGCCTCTCTTTGGATTTATGTTGATGCTGCTGCCCTCTAGTAATGTTATATGTCAACTGCAGCATAATCAAAGGATTGAGAAAGGGGCAGTCCTATGCAAATAATCTCCTCCCATGATTACTTCTCTGAGCTTCCGTAGTGGTACGATGATAGGACCTTCAACAAATGGTCTTCAGCAGATTTCTAAAGTTGCCAAATTGTCTTAGGCTAAGGATTGTTCCAGTCAAAGGCCGTCAGATAAGGACCCCACCCTCACTTAGCAGGGTCCAGAATTACCTGCAGTAATCCTCTATACAGAACATGGGCGTTCGTGGGCGTTTGTGGGCCTACTGTAAAGGCTATATGCTAAAACTGGGATGTCTAAAGTCCCAGTCCCAGTCCCAGTCCCAGTCCCAGTCCCAGTCCCAGTCCCAGTCCCAGTCCCAGTCCCAGTCCCAGTCCTGGTCTCACTGTCAGAGGCACAGCATAACACAGCCTGCCAGACATGACCGTGCAATGCAATGCCAAACCAAATGCTCCTTCCCCACACTTGCTGCATCATGCAATTTCAAGACATAATCAATCAGAGGCCTGACTTTGTCCTTTCCTACCATTTCAACATTCAACATACTACCTTCTGACTGCAGCTAGTAAGGACTCTTTCACCTGCACAAAATTTTACCCTGCATTAAGTCAACACCATTCAACCTATTTTATTATCTGTATGGCACCTTCCTCACATAATACAGCTCAATTCTGGCCCCCCTTGGGCCATATTTGTGCTCTCCAGAACACCAATTTGAAGAAAAAACAAATACATTCATAAATGAAGATAAGACCTTGCTAATATTTAAACTACTTGAGCAAAAGGAGGGAGGTGGCAGGTGGTGGTGGGGGTGGCAAGATTTGTAAATGTGCCCAACTAATGCAATCAATAATGACTTAAATTGTTGCTGTATTTTTTTAAGTAAAAATAATCTTTTTATGTGCAAAAAAACAAATACTGGATTTTTTTCCATGTAAACATCCTTCAAAGTCAGTGGCTGGATTCAAACCCCCATCCAGGGGTAGCTTCCTGCACCAAAGGCACTAGACTTTGCCTCTGAGCTATAGGCTTTTGATGGGTTTCTGTTGTGCAAGAGACCCTATCAGTATCTGACAGGCCGTGGTGTCATTGCTAATGGCTGCCACTGCACACGACACATCATAGCCATGATATAGGGAAGATTTGACAAGCTACATAAAGGGAACCCCGTCTGGTCCAGTGGGTAAATTCCTGCCTTCCACCCAGACATGCAGGGTTCAACTCCTGGGCCCGACAGATGACACACTCAATCTCTCAGCAAGCATCTGTGCATTAACCACTTGTTTTCTTGCAGTTTTCCTTCCAAATCCTGCAACCCCTTCACCACAAATACAGTCCAATCATTCCTCGATACTCATTCACTCAGTCATTCCACTCCGCCATGCTACAGGCTGAACAAAAACCAACAAGAACAAGAGCTAGTTCAGCAAGCAAATTTAAAGCCTCTCTTTGGATTTATGTTGATGCTGCTGCCCTCTAGTAATGTTATATGTCAACTGCAGCATAATCAAAGTATTGAGAAAGGGGCAGTCCTATGCAAATAATCTCCTCCCATGATTACTTCTCTGAGCTTCCGTAGTGGTACGATGATAGGACCTTCAACATATGGTCTTCAGCAGATTTCTAAAGTTGCCAAATTGTCTTAGGCTAAGGATTGTTCCAGTCGAAGGCCTTCAGATAAGGACCCCACCCTCACTTAGCAGGGTCGAGAATTACCTGCAGTAATCCTCTATACAGAACATGGGTGTTCGTGGGCCTACTGTAAAAGCTATATGCTAAAACTGGGATGTCTAAAGTCCCAGTCCTGGTCTCACTGTCAGAGGCACAGCATAACACAGCCTGCCAGACATGACCGTGCAATGCCATGCCAAACCAAATGCTCCTTCCCCACACTTGCTGATTCATGCATTTTCAAGACATAATCAATCAGAGGCCTGACTTTGTCCATTCCTATCACTTCAACATTCAACATACTACCTTCTGTCTGCAGCTAATAAGGGCTCTTTCACCTGCACAAAATTTTACTCTGCATTAAATCAACACCATTCAACCTATTTTATTATCTGCATGGCACCTTCCTCACATAATACAGCTCAATTCTGGCCCCCCTTGGGCCATATTTGTGCTCTCCAGAACACCAATTTGAAGAAAAAACGAATACATTCATAAATGAAGATAAGACCTTGCTAATATTTAAACTACTTGAGCAAAAGGAGGGAGGTGGCAGGTGGTGGTGGGGGTGGCAAGATTTGTAAATGTGCCCAACTAATGCAATCAATAATGACTTAAATTGTTGCTGTATTTTTTTAAGCAAAAATAATCTTTTTATGTGCAAAAAATCAAATACTGGATTTTTTTTCCATGTAAACATCCTTCAAAGTCAGTGGCTGGATTCAAACCCCCATCCAGGGGTAGCTTCCTGCACCAAAGGCACTAGACTTTGCCTATGCGCTATAGGCTTTTGATGGGTTTCAGTTGTACAAGAGACCCTATCAGCATCTGACAGGCCGTGGTGTCATTGCTAATGGCTGCCACTGCACAGGACATCATAGCCATGATATAGGGAAGATTTGACAAGCCACATATAGGGAAGCCCATCTGGTCCAGTGGGTAAGTTCCTGCCTTCCACCCAGACATGCAGGGTTCAATTCCAGGGCCCGACAGATGACACACTCTATCTCTCAGCAAGCATCTGTGCATTAACCACTTGTTTTCTTGCAGTTTTCCTTCCAAATCCTGCAACCCCTTCACCACAAATACAGTCCAATCATTCCTCGATACTCATTCACTCAGTCATTCCACTCCGCCATGCTACAGGCTGAACAAAAACCAACAAGAACAAGAGCTAGTTCAGCAAGCAAATTTAAAGCCTCTCTTTGGATTTATGTTGATGCTGCTGCCCTCTAGTAATGTTATATGTCAACTGCAGCATAATCAAAGGATTGAGAAAGGCTCAGTCCTATGCAAATAATCTCCTCCCATGATTACTTCTCTGAGCTTCCGTAGTGGTACGATGATAGGACCTTCAACATATGGTCTTCAGCAGATTTCTAAAGTTGCCAAATTGTCTTAGGCTAAGGATTGTTCCAGTCAAAGGCCGTCAGATAAGGACCCCACCCTCACTTAGCAGGGTCCAGAATTACCTGCAGTAATCCTCTATACAGAACATGGGCGTTCGTGGGCGTTTGTGGGCCTACTGTAAAGGCTATATGCTAAAACTGGGATGTCTAAAGTCCCAGTCCCAGTCCCAGTCCCAGTCCCAGTCCCAGTCCCAGTCCCAGTCCCAGTCCCAGTCCCAGTCCCAGTCCCAGTCCCAGTCCCGGTCTCACTGTCAGAGGCACAGCATAACACAGCCTGCCAGACATGGCCGTGCAATGCCATGCCAAACCAAATGCTCCTTCCCCACACTTGCTGATTCATGCATTTTCAAGACATAATCAATCAGAGTCCTGACTTTGTCCTTTCCTATCACTTCAACATTCAACATACTATCTTCTGACTGCAGCTAATAAGGGCTCTTTCACCTGCACAAAATTTTACTCTGCATTAAATCAACACCATTCAACCTATTTTATTATCTGCATGGCACCTTCCTCACATAATACAGCTCAATTCTGGCCCTCCTTGGGCCATATTTGTGCTCTCCAGAACACCAATTTGAAATAAAAACGAATACATTCATAAATGAAGATAAGACCTTGCTAATATTTAAACTACTTGAGCAAAAGGAGGGAGGTGGCAGGTGGTGGTGAGGGTGGCAAGATTTGTAAATGTGCCCAACTAATGCAATCAAAAAATGACTTAAATTGTTGCTGTATTTTTTTAAGTAAAAATAATCTTTTTATGTGCAAAAAATCAAATACTGGATGTTTTTTCCATGTAAACATCCTTCAAAGTCAGTGGCTGGATTCAAACCCCCATCCAGGGGTAGCTTCCTGCACCAAAGGCACTAGACTTTGCCTATGCGCTATAGGCTTTTGATGGGTTTCAGTTGTACAAGAGACCCTATCAGCATCTGACAGGCCGTGGTGTCATTGCTAATGGCTGCCACTGCACAGGACATCATAGCCATGATATAGGGAAGATTTGACAAGCTACATATAGGGAAGCCCATCTGGTCCAGTGGGTAAGTTCCTGCCTTCCACCCAGACATGCAGGGTTCAATTCCAGGGCCCAACAGATGACACACTAAATCTCTCAGCAAGCATCTGTACATTAACCACTTATTTTCTTGCAGTTTTCCTTCCAAATCCTGCAACCCCTTCACCACAAATACAGTCCAATCATTCCTCGATACTCATTCACTCAGTCATTCCACTCCGCCATGCTACAGGGTGAACAAAAACCAACAAGAACAAGAGCTAGTTCAGCAAGCAAATTTATAGCCTCTCTTTGGATTTATGTTGATGCTGCTGCCCTCTAGTAATGTTATATGTCAACTGCAGCATAATCAAAGGATTGAGAAAGGGGCAGTCCTATGCAAATAATCTCCTCCCATGATTACTTCTCTGAGCTTCCGTAGTGGTACGATGATAGGACCTTCAACAAATGGTCTTCAGCAGATTTCTAAAGTTGCCAAATTGTCTTAGGCTAAGGATTGTTCCAGTCAAAGGCCGTCAGATAAGGACCCCACCCTCACTTAGCAGGGTCCAGAATTACCTGCAGTAATCCTCTATACAGAACATGGGCGTTCGTGGGCCTACTGTAAAGGCTATATGCTAAAACTGGGATGTCTAAAGTCCCAGTCCCAGTCCCAGTCCCAGTCCCAGTCCCAGTCCCAGTCCCAGTCCCAGTCCCAGTCCCAGTCCCAGTCCCAGTCCCAGTCCCAGTCCCAGTCCCAGTCCCAGTCCCAGTCCTGGTCTCACTGTCAGAGGCACAGCATAACACAGCCTGCCAGACATGACCGTGCAATGCAATGCCAAACCAAATGCTCCTTCCCCACACTTGCTGCATCATGCAATTTCAAGACATAATCAATCAGAGGCTTGACTTTGTCCTTTCCTACCATTTCAACATTCAACATACTACCTTCTGACTGCAGCTAGTAAGGACTCTTTCACCTGCACAAAATTTTACCCTGCATTAAGTCAACACCATTCAACCTATTTTATTATCTGTATGGCACCTTCCTCACATAATACAGCTCAATTCTGGCCCCCCTTGGGCCATATTTGTGCTCTCCAGAACACCAATTTGAAGAAAAAACAAATACATTCATAAATGAAGATAAGACCTTGCTAATATTTAAACTACTTGAGCAAAAGGAGGGAGGTGGCAGGTGGTGGTGGGGGTGGCAAGATTTCTAAATGTGCCCAACTAATGCAATCAAAAAATGACTTAAATTGTTCCTGTATTTTTTTAAGTAAAAATAATCTTTTTATGTGCAAAAAATCAAATACTGGATTTTTTTTCCATTGTAAACATCCTTCAAAGTCAGTGGCTGGATTCAAACCCCCATCCAGGGGTAGCTTCCTGCACCAAAGGCACTAGACTTTGCCTATGCACTATGGGCTTTTGGTGGGTTTCAGTTGTGCAAGAGACCCTATCAGCATCTGACAGGCCGTGGTGTCATTGCTAATGGCTGCCACTGCACAGGACACATCATAGCCATGATATAGGGAAGATTTGACAAGCTACATATAGGGAAGCCCGTCTGGTCCAGTGGGTAAGTTCCTACCTTACATGCAGGGTTCAAGTCCAGGGCCTGACAGATGACACACTAAATCTCTCAGCAAGCATCTGTGCATTAACCACTTATTTTCTTGCAGTTTTCCTTCCAAATCCTGCAACCCCTTCACCACAAATACAGTCCAATCATTACTCGATACTCATTCACTCAGTCATTCCACTCCGCCATGCTACAGGCTGAACAAAAACCAACAAGAACAAGAGCTAGTTCAGCAAGCAAATTTAAAGCCTCTCTTTGGATTTATGTTGATGCTACTGCCCTCTAGTAATGTTATATGTCAACTGCAGCAAAATCAAAGGATTGAGAAAGGGGCAGTCCTATGCAAATAATCTCCTCCCATGATTACTTCTCTGAGCTTCCGTAGTGGTACGATGATAGGACCTTCAACAAATGGTCTTCAGCAGATTTCTAAAGTTGCCAAATTGTCTTAGGCTAAGGATTGTTCCAGTCAAAGGCCGTCAGATAAGGACCCCACCCTCACTTAGCAGGGTCCAGAATTACCTGCAGTAATCCTCTATACAGAACATGGGCGTTCGTGGGCGTTTATGGGCCTACTGTAAAGGCTATATGCTAAAACTGGGATGTCTAAAGTCCCAGTCCCAGTCCCAGTCCCAGTCCCAGTCCCAGTCCCAGTCCCAGTCCCAGTCCCAGTCCCAGTCCCAGTCCCAGTCCCAGTCCCAGTCTTGGTCTCACTGTCAGAGGCACAGCATAACACAGCCTGCCAGACATGGCCGTGCAATGCCATGCCAAACCAAATGCTCCTTCCCCACACTTGCTGATTCATGCATTTTCAAGACATAATCAATCAGAGTCCTGACTTTGTCCTTTCCTATCACTTCAACATTCAACATACTATCTTCTGACTGCAGCTAATAAGGGCTCTTTCACCTGCACAAAATTTTACTCTGCATTAAATCAACACCATTCAACCTATTTTATTATCTGCATGGCACCTTCCTCACATAATACAGCTCAATTCTGGCCCCCCTTGGGCCATATTTGTGCTCTCCAGAACACCAATTTGAAATAAAAACGAATACATTCATAAGTGAAGATAAGACCTTGCTAATATTTAAACTACTTGAGCAAAAGGAGGGAGGTGGCAGGTGGTGGTGAGGGTGGCAAGATTTGTAAATGTGCCCAACTAATGCAATCAAAAAATGACTTAAATTGTTGCTGTATTTTTTTAAGTAAAAATAATCTTTTTATGTGCAAAAAATCAAATACTGGATTTTTTTTCCATGTAAACATCCTTCAAAGTCAGTGGCTGGATTCAAACCCCCATCCAGGGGTAGCTTCCTGCACCAAAGGCACTAGACTTTGCCTATGCGATATAGGCTTTTGATGGTTTTCAGTTGTGCAAGAGACCCTATCAGCATCTGACAGGCCGTGGTGTCATTGCTAATGGCTGCCACTGTACAGGACACATCATAGCCATGATATAGGGAAGATTTGACAAGCTACATATAGGGAAGCCCGTCTGGTCCAGTGGGTAAGTTCCTGCTTTCCACCCAGACATGCAGGGTTCAATTCCAGGGCCCGACAGATGACACACTAAATCTCTCAGCAAGCATCTGTACATTAACCACTTATTTTCTTGCAGTTTTCCTTCCAAATCCTGCAACCCCTTCACCACAAATACAGTCCAATCATTCCTCGATACTCATTCACTCAGTCATTCCACTCCGCCATGCTACAGGGTGAACAAAAACCAACAAGAACAAGAGCTAGTTCAGCAAGCAAATTTATAGCCTCTCTTTGGATTTATGTTGATGCTGCTGCCCTCTAGTAATGTTATATGTCAACTGCAGCATAATCAAAGGATTGAGAAAGGGGCAGTCCTATGCAAATAATCTCCTCCCATGATTACTTCTCTGAGCTTCCGTAGTGGTACGATGATAGGACCTTCAACAAATGGTCTTCAGCAGATTTCTAAAGTTGCCAAATTGTCTTAGGCTAAAGATTGTTCCGGTCGAAGGCCTTCAGATAAGGACCCCACCCTCACTTAGCAGGGTCCAGAATTACCTGCAGTAATCCTCTATACAGAACATGGGTGTTTGTGGGCCTACTGTGAAGGCTATATGCTAAAACTGGGATGTCTAAAGTCCCAGTCCTGGTCTCACTGTCAGAGGCACAGCATAACACAGCCTGCCAGACATGACCGTGCAATGCCATGCCAAACCAAATGCTCCTTCCCCACACTTGCTGATTCATGCATTTTCAAGACATAATCAATCAGAGGCCTGACTTTGTCCATTCCTATCACTTCAACATTCAACATACTATCTTCTGACTGCAGCTAATAAGGGCTCTTTCACCTGCACAAAATTTTACTCTGCATTAAATCAACACCATTCAACCTATTTTATTATCTGCATGGCACCTTCCTCACATAATACAGCTCAATTCTGGCCCCCCTTGGGCCATATTTGTGCTCTCCAGAACACCAATTTGAAGAAAAAACGAATACATTCATAAATGAAGATAAGACCTTGCTAATATTTAAACTACTTGAGCAAAAGGAGGGAGGTGGCAGGTGGTGGTGGGGGTGGCAAGATTTGTAAATGTGCCCAACTAATGCAATCAATAATGACTTAAATTGTTGCTGTATTTTTTTAAGTAAAAATAATCTTTTTATGTGCAAAAAAACAAATACTGGATTTTTTTCCATGTAAACATCCTTCAAAGTCAGTGGCTGGATTCAAACCCCCATCCAGGGGTAGCTTCCTGCACCAAAGGCACTAGACTTTGCCTCTGAGCTATAGGCTTTTGATGGGTTTCTGTTGTGCAAGAGACCCTATCAGTATCTGACAGGCCGTGGTGTCATTGCTAATGGCTGCCACTGCACACGACACATCATAACCATGATATAGGGAAGATTTGACAAGCTACATAAAGGGAACCCCGTCTGGTCCAGTGGGTAAATTCCTGCCTTCCACCCAGACATGCAGGGTTCAACTCCTGGGCCCGACAGATGACACACTCAATCTCTCAGCAAGCATCTGTGCATTAACCACTTGTTTTCTTGCAGTTTTCCTTCCAAATCCTGCAACCCCTTCACCACAAATACAGTCCAATCATTCCTCGATACTCATTCACTCAGTCATTCCACTCCGCCATGCTACAGGCTGAACAAAAACCAACAAGAACAAGAGCTAGTTCAGCAAGCAAATTTAAAGCCTCTCTTTGGATTTATGTTGATGCTGCTGCCCTCTAGTAATGTTATATGTCAACTGCAGCATAATCAAAGGATTGAGAAAGGGGCAGTCCTATGCAAATAATCTCCTCCCATGATTACTTCTCTGAGCTTCCGTAGTGGTACGATGATAGGACCTTCAACAAATGGTCTTCAGCAGATTTCTAAAGTTGCCAAATTGTCTTAGGCTAAGGATTGTTCCAGTCAAAGGCCGTCAGATAAGGACCCCACCCTCACTTAGCAGGGTCCAGAATTACCTGCAGTAATCCTCTATACAGAACATGGGCGTTCGTGGGCGTTTGTGGGCCTACTGTAAAGGCTATATGCTAAAACTGGGATGTCTAAAGTCCCAGTCCCAGTCCCAGTCCCAGTCCCAGTCCCAGTCCCGGTCCCAGTCCTGGTCTCACTGTCAGAGGCACAGCATAACACAGCCTGCCAGACATGGCCGTGCAATGCCATGCCAAACCAAATGCTCCTTCCCCACACTTGCTGATTCATGCATTTTCAAGACATAATCAATCAGAGTCCTGACTTTGTCCTTTCCTATCACTTCAACATTCAACATACTATCTTCTGACTGCAGCTAATAAGGGCTCTTTCACCTGCACAAAATTTTACTCTGCATTAAATCAACACCATTCAACCTATTTTATTATCTGCATGGCACCTTCCTCACATAATACAGCTCAATTCTGGCCCTCCTTGGGCCATATTTGTGCTCTCCAGAACACCAATTTGAAATAAAAACGAATACATTCATAAATGAAGATAAGACCTTGCTAATATTTAAACTACTTGAGCAAAAGGAGGGAGGTGGCAGGTGGTGGTGAGGGTGGCAAGATTTGTAAATGTGCCCAACTAATGCAATCAAAAAATGACTTAAATTGTTGCTGTATTTTTTTAAGTAAAAATAATCTTTTTATGTGCAAAAAATCAAATACTGGATGTTTTTTCCATGTAAACATCCTTCAAAGTCAGTGGCTGGATTCAAACCCCCATCCAGGGGTAGCTTCCTGCACCAAAGGCACTAGACTTTGCCTATGCGCTATAGGCTTTTGATGGGTTTCAGTTGTACAAGAGACCCTATCAGCATCTGACAGGCCGTGGTGTCATTGCTAATGGCTGCCACTGCACAGGACATCATAGCCATGATATAGGGAAGATTTGACAAGCCACATATAGGGAAGCCCATCTGGTCCAGTGGGTAAGTTCCTGCCTTCCACCCAGACATGCAGGGTTCAATTCCAGGGCCCGACAGATGACACACTAAATCTCTCAGCAAGCATCTGTACATTAACCACTTATTTTCTTGCAGTTTTCCTTCCAAATCCTGCAACCCCTTCACCACAAATACAGTCCAATCATTCCTCGATACTCATTCACTCAGTCATTCCACTCCGCCATGCTACAGGGTGAACAAAAACCAACAAGAACAAGAGCTAGTTCAGCAAGCAAATTTATAGCCTCTCTTTGGATTTATGTTGATGCTGCTGCCCTCTAGTAATGTTATATGTCAACTGCAGCATAATCAAAGGATTGAGAAAGGGGCAGTCCTATGCAAATAATCTCCTCCCATGATTACTTCTCTGAGCTTCCGTAGTGGTACGATGATAGGACCTTCAACAAATGGTCTTCAGCAGATTTCTAAAGTTGCCAAATTGTCTTAGGCTAAGGATTGTTCCAGTCAAAGGCCGTCAGATAAGGACCCCACCCTCACTTAGCAGGGTCCAGAATTACCTGCAGTAATCCTCTATACAGAACATGGGCGTTCGTGGGCGTTTGTGGGCCTACTGTAAAGGCTATATGCTAAAACTGGGATGTCTAAAGTCCCAGTCCCAGTCCCAGTCCCAGTCCCAGTCCCAGTCCCAGTCCCAGTCCCAGTCCTGGTCTCACTGTCAGAGGCACAGCATAACACAGCCTGCCAGACATGACCGTGCAATGCAATGCCAAACCAAATGCTCCTTCCCCACACTTGCTGCATCATGCAATTTCAAGACATAATCAATCAGAGGCCTGACTTTGTCCTTTCCTACCATTTCAACATTCAACATACTACCTTCTGACTGCAGCTAGTAAGGACTCTTTCACCTGCACAAAATTTTACCCTGCATTAAGTCAACACCATTCAACCTATTTTATTATCTGTATGGCACCTTCCTCACATAATACAGCTCAATTCTGGCCCCCCTTGGGCCATATTTGTGCTCTCCAGAACACCAATTTGAAGAAAAAACAAATACATTCATAAATGAAGATAAGACCTTGCTAATATTTAAACTACTTGAGCAAAAGGAGGGAGGTGGCAGGTGGTGGTGGGGGTGGCAAGATTTGTAAATGTGCCCAACTAATGCAATCAATAATGACTTAAATTGTTGCTGTATTTTTTTAAGTAAAAATAATCTTTTTATGTGCAAAAAAACAAATACTGGATTTTTTTCCATGTAAACATCCTTCAAAGTCAGTGGCTGGATTCAAACCCCCATCCAGGGGTAGCTTCCTGCACCAAAGGCACTAGACTTTGCCTCTGAGCTATAGGCTTTTGATGGGTTTCTGTTGTGCAAGAGACCCTATCAGTATCTGACAGGCCGTGGTGTCATTGCTAATGGCTGCCACTGCACACGACACATCATAGCCATGATATAGGGAAGATTTGACAAGCTACATAAAGGGAACCCCGTCTGGTCCAGTGGGTAAATTCCTGCCTTCCACCCAGACATGCAGGGTTCAACTCCTGGGCCCGACAGATGACACACTCAATCTCTCAGCAAGCATCTGTGCATTAACCACTTGTTTTCTTGCAGTTTTCCTTCCAAATCCTGCAACCCCTTCACCACAAATACAGTCCAATCATTCCTCGATACTCATTCACTCAGTCATTCCACTCCGCCATGCTACAGGCTGAACAAAAACCAACAAGAACAAGAGCTAGTTCAGCAAGCAAATTTAAAGCCTCTCTTTGGATTTATGTTGATGCTGCTGCCCTCTAGTAATGTTATATGTCAACTGCAGCATAATCAAAGTATTGAGAAAGGGGCAGTCCTATGCAAATAATCTCCTCCCATGATTACTTCTCTGAGCTTCCGTAGTGGTACGATGATAGGACCTTCAACATATGGTCTTCAGCAGATTTCTAAAGTTGCCAAATTGTCTTAGGCTAAGGATTGTTCCAGTCGAAGGCCTTCAGATAAGGACCCCACCCTCACTTAGCAGGGTCGAGAATTACCTGCAGTAATCCTCTATACAGAACATGGGTGTTCGTGGGCCTACTGTAAAAGCTATATGCTAAAACTGGGATGTCTAAAGTCCCAGTCCTGGTCTCACTGTCAGAGGCACAGCATAACACAGCCTGCCAGACATGGCCATGCAATGCCATGCCAAACCAAATGCTCCTTCCCCACACTTGCTGATTCATGCATTTTCAAGACATAATCAATCAGAGGCCTGACTTTGTCCATTCCTATCACTTCAACATTCAACATACTACCTTCTGACTGCAGCTAATAAGGGCTCTTTCACCTGCACAAAATTTTACTCTGCATTAAATCAACACCATTCAACCTATTTTATTATCTGCATGGCACCTTCCTCACATAATACAGCTCAATTCTGGCCCCCCTTGGGCCATATTTGTGCTCTCCAGAACACCAATTTGAAGAAAAAACGAATACATTCATAAATGAAGATAAGACCTTGCTAATATTTAAACTACTTGAGCAAAAGGAGGGAGGTGGCAGGTGGTGGTGGGGGTGGCAAGATTTGTAAATGTGCCCAACTAATGCAATCAATAATGACTTAAATTGTTGCTGTATTTTTTTAAGTAAAAATAATCTTTTTATGTGCAAAAAATCAAATACTGGATTTTTTTTCCATGTAAACATCCTTCAAAGTCAGTGGCTGGATTCAAACCCCCATCCAGGGGTAGCTTCCTGCACCAAAGGCACTAGACTTTGCCTATGCGCTATAGGCTTTTGATGGGTTTCAGTTGTACAAGAGACCCTATCAGCATCTGACAGGCCGTGGTGTCATTGCTAATGGCTGCCACTGCACAGGACATCATAGCCATGATATAGGGAAGATTTGACAAGCCACATATAGGGAAGCCCATCTGGTCCAGTGGGTAAGTTCCTGCCTTCCACCCAGACATGCAGGGTTCAATTCCAGGGCCCGACAGATGACACACTCTATCTCTCAGCAAGCATCTGTGCATTAACCACTTGTTTTCTTGCAGTTTTCCTTCCAAATCCTGCAACCCCTTCACCACAAATACAGTCCAATCATTCCTCGATACTCATTCACTCAGTCATTCCACTCCGCCATGCTACAGGCTGAACAAAAACCAACAAGAACAA
Organism: Pleurodeles waltl; assembly: GCF_031143425.1. NCBI lineage: Eukaryota > Metazoa > Chordata > Amphibia > Caudata > Salamandridae > Pleurodeles > Pleurodeles waltl. The sequence continues at coordinate 755,371 of NW_027149838.1, read as the reverse complement.
GAGCTAGTTCAGCAAGCAAATTTAAAGCCTCTCTTTGGATTTATGTTGATGCTGCTGCCCTCTAGTAATGTTATATGTCAACTGCAGCATAATCAAAGGATTGAGAAAGGCTCAGTCCTATGCAAATAATCTCCTCCCATGATTACTTCTCTGAGCTTCCGTAGTGGTACGATGATAGGACCTTCAACATATGGTCTTCAGCAGATTTCTAAAGTTGCCAAATTGTCTTAGGCTAAGGATTGTTCCAGTCAAAGGCCGTCAGATAAGGACCCCACCCTCACTTAGCAGGGTCCAGAATTACCTGCAGTAATCCTCTATACAGAACATGGGCGTTCGTGGGCGTTTGTGGGCCTACTGTAAAGGCTATATGCTAAAACTGGGATGTCTAAAGTCCCAGTCCCAGTCCCAGTCCCAGTCCCAGTCCCAGTCCCGGTCTCACTGTCAGAGGCACAGCATAACACAGCCTGCCAGACATGGCCGTGCAATGCCATGCCAAACCAAATGCTCCTTCCCCACACTTGCTGATTCATGCATTTTCAAGACATAATCAATCAGAGTCCTGACTTTGTCCTTTCCTATCACTTCAACATTCAACATACTATCTTCTGACTGCAGCTAATAAGGGCTCTTTCACCTGCACAAAATTTTACTCTGCATTAAATCAACACCATTCAACCTATTTTATTATCTGCATGGCACCTTCCTCACATAATACAGCTCAATTCTGGCCCTCCTTGGGCCATATTTGTGCTCTCCAGAACACCAATTTGAAATAAAAACGAATACATTCATAAATGAAGATAAGACCTTGCTAATATTTAAACTACTTGAGCAAAAGGAGGGAGGTGGCAGGTGGTGGTGAGGGTGGCAAGATTTGTAAATGTGCCCAACTAATGCAATCAAAAAATGACTTAAATTGTTGCTGTATTTTTTTAAGTAAAAATAATCTTTTTATGTGCAAAAAATCAAATACTGGATGTTTTTTCCATGTAAACATCCTTCAAAGTCAGTGGCTGGATTCAAACCCCCATCCAGGGGTAGCTTCCTGCACCAAAGGCACTAGACTTTGCCTATGCGCTATAGGCTTTTGATGGGTTTCAGTTGTACAAGAGACCCTATCAGCATCTGACAGGCCGTGGTGTCATTGCTAATGGCTGCCACTGCACAGGACATCATAGCCATGATATAGGGAAGATTTGACAAGCTACATATAGGGAAGCCCATCTGGTCCAGTGGGTAAGTTCCTGCCTTCCACCCAGACATGCAGGGTTCAATTCCAGGGCCCGACAGATGACACACTAAATCTCTCAGCAAGCATCTGTACATTAACCACTTATTTTCTTGCAGTTTTCCTTCCAAATCCTGCAACCCCTTCACCACAAATACAGTCCAATCATTCCTCGATACTCATTCACTCAGTCATTCCACTCCGCCATGCTACAGGGTGAACAAAAACCAACAAGAACAAGAGCTAGTTCAGCAAGCAAATTTATAGCCTCTCTTTGGATTTATGTTGATGCTGCTGCCCTCTAGTAATGTTATATGTCAACTGCAGCATAATCAAAGGATTGAGAAAGGGGCAGTCCTATGCAAATAATCTCCTCCCATGATTACTTCTCTGAGCTTCCGTAGTGGTACGATGATAGGACCTTCAACAAATGGTCTTCAGCAGATTTCTAAAGTTGCCAAATTGTCTTAGGCTAAGGATTGTTCCAGTCAAAGGCCGTCAGATAAGGACCCCACCCTCACTTAGCAGGGTCCAGAATTACCTGCAGTAATCCTCTATACAGAACATGGGCGTTCGTGGGCGTTCGTGGGCCTACTGTAAAGGCTATATGCTAAAACTGGGATGTCTAAAGTCCCAGTCCCAGTCCCAGTCCCAGTCCCAGTCCCAGTCCCAGTCCCAGTCCCAGTCCCAGTCCCAGTCCCAGTCCCAGTCCCAGTCCTGGTCTCACTGTCAGAGGCACAGCATAACACAGCCTGCCAGACATGACCGTGCAATGCAATGCCAAACCAAATGCTCCTTCCCCACACTTGCTGCATCATGCAATTTCAAGACATAATCAATCAGAGGCTTGACTTTGTCCTTTCCTACCATTTCAACATTCAACATACTACCTTCTGACTGCAGCTAGTAAGGACTCTTTCACCTGCACAAAATTTTACCCTGCATTAAGTCAACACCATTCAACCTATTTTATTATCTGTATGGCACCTTCCTCACATAATACAGCTCAATTCTGGCCCCCCTTGGGCCATATTTGTGCTCTCCAGAACACCAATTTGAAGAAAAAACAAATACATTCATAAATGAAGATAAGACCTTGCTAATATTTAAACTACTTGAGCAAAAGGAGGGAGGTGGCAGGTGGTGGTGGGGGTGGCAAGATTTCTAAATGTGCCCAACTAATGCAATCAAAAAATGACTTAAATTGTTCCTGTATTTTTTTAAGTAAAAATAATCTTTTTATGTGCAAAAAATCAAATACTGGATTTTTTTTCCATGTAAACATCCTTCAAAGTCAGTGGCTGGATTCAAACCCCCATCCAGGGGTAGCTTCCTGCACCAAAGGCACTAGACTTTGCCTATGCACTATGGGCTTTTGGTGGGTTTCAGTTGTGCAAGAGACCCTATCAGCATCTGACAGGCCGTGGTGTCATTGCTAATGGCTGCCACTGCACAGGACACATCATAGCCATGATATAGGGAAGATTTGACAAGCTACATATAGGGAAGCCCGTCTGGTCCAGTGGGTAAGTTCCTACCTTACATGCAGGGTTCAAGTCCAGGGCCTGACAGATGACACACTAAATCTCTCAGCAAGCATCTGTGCATTAACCACTTATTTTCTTGCAGTTTTCCTTCCAAATCCTGCAACCCCTTCACCACAAATACAGTCCAATCATTACTCGATACTCATTCACTCAGTCATTCCACTCCGCCATGCTACAGGCTGAACAAAAACCAACAAGAACAAGAGCTAGTTCAGCAAGCAAATTTAAAGCCTCTCTTTGGATTTATGTTGATGCTACTGCCCTCTAGTAATGTTATATGTCAACTGCAGCAAAATCAAAGGATTGAGAAAGGGGCAGTCCTATGCAAATAATCTCCTCCCATGATTACTTCTCTGAGCTTCCGTAGTGGTACGATGATAGGACCTTCAACAAATGGTCTTCAGCAGATTTCTAAAGTTGCCAAATTGTCTTAGGCTAAGGATTGTTCCAGTCAAAGGCCGTCAGATAAGGACCCCACCCTCACTTAGCAGGGTCCAGAATTACCTGCAGTAATCCTCTATACAGAACATGGGCGTTCGTGGGCGTTTATGGGCCTACTGTAAAGGCTATATGCTAAAACTGGGATGTCTAAAGTCCCAGTCCCAGTCCCAGTCCCAGTCCCAGTCCCAGTCCCAGTCCCAGTCCCAGTCCCAGTCCCAGTCCCAGTCCCAGTCCCAGTCCCAGTCCCAGTCTCACTGTCAGAGGCACAGCATAACACAGCCTGCCAGACATGGCCGTGCAATGCCATGCCAAACCAAATGCTCCTTCCCCACACTTGCTGATTCATGCATTTTCAAGACATAATCAATCAGAGTCCTGACTTTGTCCTTTCCTATCACTTCAACATTCAACATACTATCTTCTGACTGCAGCTAATAAGGGCTCTTTCACCTGCACAAAATTTTACTCTGCATTAAATCAACACCATTCAACCTATTTTATTATCTGCATGGCACCTTCCTCACATAATACAGCTCAATTCTGGCCCCCCTTGGGCCATATTTGTGCTCTCCAGAACACCAATTTGAAATAAAAACGAATACATTCATAAGTGAAGATAAGACCTTGCTAATATTTAAACTACTTGAGCAAAAGGAGGGAGGTGGCAGGTGGTGGTGAGGGTGGCAAGATTTGTAAATGTGCCCAACTAATGCAATCAAAAAATGACTTAAATTGTTGCTGTATTTTTTTAAGTAAAAATAATCTTTTTATGTGCAAAAAATCAAATACTGGATTTTTTTTCCATGTAAACATCCTTCAAAGTCAGTGGCTGGATTCAAACCCCCATCCAGGGGTAGCTTCCTGCACCAAAGGCACTAGACTTTGCCTATGCGATATAGGCTTTTGATGGTTTTCAGTTGTGCAAGAGACCCTATCAGCATCTGACAGGCCGTGGTGTCATTGCTAATGGCTGCCACTGTACAGGACACATCATAGCCATGATATAGGGAAGATTTGACAAGCTACATATAGGGAAGCCCGTCTGGTCCAGTGGGTAAGTTCCTGCTTTCCACCCAGACATGCAGGGTTCAATTCCAGGGCCCGACAGATGACACACTAAATCTCTCAGCAAGCATCTGTACATTAACCACTTATTTTCTTGCAGTTTTCCTTCCAAATCCTGCAACCCCTTCACCACAAATACAGTCCAATCATTCCTCGATACTCATTCACTCAGTCATTCCACTCCGCCATGCTACAGGGTGAACAAAAACCAACAAGAACAAGAGCTAGTTCAGCAAGCAAATTTATAGCCTCTCTTTGGATTTATGTTGATGCTGCTGCCCTCTAGTAATGTTATATGTCAACTGCAGCATAATCAAAGGATTGAGAAAGGGGCAGTCCTATGCAAATAATCTCCTCCCATGATTACTTCTCTGAGCTTCCGTAGTGGTACGATGATAGGACCTTCAACAAATGGTCTTCAGCAGATTTCTAAAGTTGCCAAATTGTCTTAGGCTAAAGATTGTTCCGGTCGAAGGCCTTCAGATAAGGACCCCACCCTCACTTAGCAGGGTCCAGAATTACCTGCAGTAATCCTCTATACAGAACATGGGTGTTTGTGGGCCTACTGTGAAGGCTATATGCTAAAACTGGGATGTCTAAAGTCCCAGTCCTGGTCTCACTGTCAGAGGCACAGCATAACACAGCCTGCCAGACATGACCGTGCAATGCCATGCCAAACCAAATGCTCCTTCCCCACACTTGCTGATTCATGCATTTTCAAGACATAATCAATCAGAGGCCTGACTTTGTCCATTCCTATCACTTCAACATTCAACATACTATCTTCTGACTGCAGCTAATAAGGGCTCTTTCACCTGCACAAAATTTTACTCTGCATTAAATCAACACCATTCAACCTATTTTATTATCTGCATGGCACCTTCCTCACATAATACAGCTCAATTCTGGCCCCCCTTGGGCCATATTTGTGCTCTCCAGAACACCAATTTGAAGAAAAAACGAATACATTCATAAATGAAGATAAGACCTTGCTAATATTTAAACTACTTGAGCAAAAGGAGGGAGGTGGCAGGTGGTGGTGGGGGTGGCAAGATTTGTAAATGTGCCCAACTAATGCAATCAATAATGACTTAAATTGTTGCTGTATTTTTTTAAGTAAAAATAATCTTTTTATGTGCAAAAAAACAAATACTGGATTTTTTTCCATGTAAACATCCTTCAAAGTCAGTGGCTGGATTCAAACCCCCATCCAGGGGTAGCTTCCTGCACCAAAGGCACTAGACTTTGCCTCTGAGCTATAGGCTTTTGATGGGTTTCTGTTGTGCAAGAGACCCTATCAGTATCTGACAGGCCGTGGTGTCATTGCTAATGGCTGCCACTGCACACGACACATCATAACCATGATATAGGGAAGATTTGACAAGCTACATAAAGGGAACCCCGTCTTGTCCAGTGGGTAAATTCCTGCCTTCCACCCAGACATGCAGGGTTCAACTCCTGGGCCCGACAGATGACACACTCAATCTCTCAGCAAGCATCTGTGCATTAACCACTTGTTTTCTTGCAGTTTTCCTTCCAAATCCTGCAACCCCTTCACCACAAATACAGTCCAATCATTCCTCGATACTCATTCACTCAGTCATTCCACTCCGCCATGCTACAGGCTGAACAAAAACCAACAAGAACAAGAGCTAGTTCAGCAAGCAAATTTAAAGCCTCTCTTTGGATTTATGTTGATGCTGCTGCCCTCTAGTAATGTTATATGTCAACTGCAGCATAATCAAAGGATTGAGAAAGGCTCAGTCCTATGCAAATAATCTCCTCCCATGATTACTTCTCTGAGCTTCCGTAGTGGTACGATGATAGGACCTTCAACATATGGTCTTCAGCAGATTTCTAAAGTTGCCAAATTGTCTTAGGCTAAGGATTGTTCCAGTCAAAGGCCGTCAGATAAGGACCCCACCCTCACTTAGCAGGGTCCAGAATTACCTGCAGTAATCCTCTATACAGAACATGGGCGTTCGTGGGCGTTTGTGGGCCTACTGTAAAGGCTATATGCTAAAACTGGGATGTCTAAAGTCCCAGTCCCAGTCCCAGTCCCAGTCCCAGTCCCAGTCCCAGTCCCAGTCCCGGTCTCACTGTCAGAGGCACAGCATAACACAGCCTGCCAGACATGGCCGTGCAATGCCATGCCAAACCAAATGCTCCTTCCCCACACTTGCTGATTCATGCATTTTCAAGACATAATCAATCAGAGTCCTGACTTTGTCCTTTCCTATCACTTCAACATTCAACATACTATCTTCTGACTGCAGCTAATAAGGGCTCTTTCACCTGCACAAAATTTTACTCTGCATTAAATCAACACCATTCAACCTATTTTATTATCTGCATGGCACCTTCCTCACATAATACAGCTCAATTCTGGCCCTCCTTGGGCCATATTTGTGCTCTCCAGAACACCAATTTGAAATAAAAACGAATACATTCATAAATGAAGATAAGACCTTGCTAATATTTAAACTACTTGAGCAAAAGGAGGGAGGTGGCAGGTGGTGGTGAGGGTGGCAAGATTTGTAAATGTGCCCAACTAATGCAATCAAAAAATGACTTAAATTGTTGCTGTATTTTTTTAAGTAAAAATAATCTTTTTATGTGCAAAAAATCAAATACTGGATGTTTTTTCCATGTAAACATCCTTCAAAGTCAGTGGCTGGATTCAAACCCCCATCCAGGGGTAGCTTCCTGCACCAAAGGCACTAGACTTTGCCTATGCGCTATAGGCTTTTGATGGGTTTCAGTTGTACAAGAGACCCTATCAGCATCTGACAGGCCGTGGTGTCATTGCTAATGGCTGCCACTGCACAGGACATCATAGCCATGATATAGGGAAGATTTGACAAGCTACATATAGGGAAGCCCATCTGGTCCAGTGGGTAAGTTCCTGCCTTCCACCCAGACATGCAGGGTTCAATTCCAGGGCCCGACAGAAAACACACTAAATCTCTCAGCAAGCATCTGTACATTAACCACTTATTTTCTTGCAGTTTTCCTTCCAAATCCTGCAACCCCTTCACCACAAATACAGTCCAATCATTCCTCGATACTCATTCACTCAGTCATTCCACTCCGCCATGCTACAGGGTGAACAAAAACCAACAAGAACAAGAGCTAGTTCAGCAAGCAAATTTATAGCCTCTCTTTGGATTTATGTTGATGCTGCTGCCCTCTAGTAATGTTATATGTCAACTGCAGCATAATCAAAGGATTGAGAAAGGGGCAGTCCTATGCAAATAATCTCCTCCCATGATTACTTCTCTGAGCTTCCGTAGTGGTACGATGATAGGACCTTCAACAAATGGTCTTCAGCAGATTTCTAAAGTTGCCAAATTGTCTTAGGCTAAGGATTGTTCCAGTCAAAGGCCGTCAGATAAGGACCCCACCCTCACTTAGCAGGGTCCAGAATTACCTGCAGTAATCCTCTATACAGAACATGGGCGTTCGTGGGCGTTCGTGGGCCTACTGTAAAGGCTATATGCTAAAACTGGGATGTCTAAAGTCCCAGTCCCAGTCCCAGTCCCAGTCCCAGTCCCAGTCCCAGTCCCAGTCCCAGTCCCAGTCCCAGTCCCAGTCCCAGTCCCAGTCCTGGTCTCACTGTCAGAGGCACAGCATAACACAGCCTGCCAGACATGACCGTGCAATGCAATGCCAAACCAAATGCTCCTTCCCCACACTTGCTGCATCATGCAATTTCAAGACATAATCAATCAGAGGCTTGACTTTGTCCTTTCCTACCATTTCAACATTCAACATACTACCTTCTGACTGCAGCTAGTAAGGACTCTTTCACCTGCACAAAATTTTACCCTGCATTAAGTCAACACCATTCAACCTATTTTATTATCTGTATGGCACCTTCCTCACATAATACAGCTCAATTCTGGCCCCCCTTGGGCCATATTTGTGCTCTCCAGAACACCAATTTGAAGAAAAAACAAATACATTCATAAATGAAGATAAGACCTTGCTAATATTTAAACTACTTGAGCAAAAGGAGGGAGGTGGCAGGTGGTGGTGGGGGTGGCAAGATTTCTAAATGTGCCCAACTAATGCAATCAAAAAATGACTTAAATTGTTCCTGTATTTTTTTAAGTAAAAATAATCTTTTTATGTGCAAAAAATCAAATACTGGATTTTTTTTCCATGTAAACATCCTTCAAAGTCAGTGGCTGGATTCAAACCCCCATCCAGGGGTAGCTTCCTGCACCAAAGGCACTAGACTTTGCCTATGCACTATGGGCTTTTGGTGGGTTTCAGTTGTGCAAGAGACCCTATCAGCATCTGACAGGCCGTGGTGTCATTGCTAATGGCTGCCACTGCACAGGACACATCATAGCCATGATATAGGGAAGATTTGACAAGCTACATATAGGGAAGCCCGTCTGGTCCAGTGGGTAAGTTCCTACCTTACATGCAGGGTTCAAGTCCAGGGCCTGACAGATGACACACTAAATCTCTCAGCAAGCATCTGTGCATTAACCACTTATTTTCTTGCAGTTTTCCTTCCAAATCCTGCAACCCCTTCACCACAAATACAGTCCAATCATTACTCGATACTCATTCACTCAGTCATTCCACTCCGCCATGCTACAGGCTGAACAAAAACCAACAAGAACAAGAGCTAGTTCAGCAAGCAAATTTAAAGCCTCTCTTTGGATTTATGTTGATGCTACTGCCCTCTAGTAATGTTATATGTCAACTGCAGCAAAATCAAAGGATTGAGAAAGGGGCAGTCCTATGCAAATAATCTCCTCCCATGATTACTTCTCTGAGCTTCCGTAGTGGTACGATGATAGGACCTTCAACAAATGGTCTTCAGCAGATTTCTAAAGTTGCCAAATTGTCTTAGGCTAAGGATTGTTCCAGTCAAAGGCCGTCAGATAAGGACCCCACCCTCACTTAGCAGGGTCCAGAATTACCTGCAGTAATCCTCTATACAGAACATGGGCGTTCGTGGGCGTTTATGGGCCTACTGTAAAGGCTATATGCTAAAACTGGGATGTCTAAAGTCCCAGTCCCAGTCCCAGTCCCAGTCCCAGTCCCAGTCCCAGTCCCAGTCCCAGTCCCAGTCCCAGTCCCAGTCCCAGTCTCACTGTCAGAGGCACAGCATAACACAGCCTGCCAGACATGGCCGTGCAATGCCATGCCAAACCAAATGCTCCTTCCCCACACTTGCTGATTCATGCATTTTCAAGACATAATCAATCAGAGTCCTGACTTTGTCCTTTCCTATCACTTCAACATTCAACATACTATCTTCTGACTGCAGCTAATAAGGGCTCTTTCACCTGCACAAAATTTTACTCTGCATTAAATCAACACCATTCAACCTATTTTATTATCTGCATGGCACCTTCCTCACATAATACAGCTCAATTCTGGCCCCCCTTGGGCCATATTTGTGCTCTCCAGAACACCAATTTGAAATAAAAACGAATACATTCATAAGTGAAGATAAGACCTTGCTAATATTTAAACTACTTGAGCAAAAGGAGGGAGGTGGCAGGTGGTGGTGAGGGTGGCAAGATTTGTAAATGTGCCCAACTAATGCAATCAAAAAATGACTTAAATTGTTGCTGTATTTTTTTAAGTAAAAATAATCTTTTTATGTGCAAAAAATCAAATACTGGATTTTTTTTCCATGTAAACATCCTTCAAAGTCAGTGGCTGGATTCAAACCCCCATCCAGGGGTAGCTTCCTGCACCAAAGGCACTAGACTTTGCCTATGCGATATAGGCTTTTGATGGTTTTCAGTTGTGCAAGAGACCCTATCAGCATCTGACAGGCCGTGGTGTCATTGCTAATGGCTGCCACTGTACAGGACACATCATAGCCATGATATAGGGAAGATTTGACAAGCTACATATAGGGAAGCCCGTCTGGTCCAGTGGGTAAGTTCCTGCTTTCCACCCAGACATGCAGGGTTCAATTCCAGGGCCCGACAGATGACACACTAAATCTCTCAGCAAGCATCTGTACATTAACCACTTATTTTCTTGCAGTTTTCCTTCCAAATCCTGCAACCCCTTCACCACAAATACAGTCCAATCATTCCTCGATACTCATTCACTCAGTCATTCCACTCCGCCATGCTACAGGGTGAACAAAAACCAACAAGAACAAGAGCTAGTTCAGCAAGCAAATTTATAGCCTCTCTTTGGATTTATGTTGATGCTGCTGCCCTCTAGTAATGTTATATGTCAACTGCAGCATAATCAAAGGATTGAGAAAGGGGCAGTCCTATGCAAATAATCTCCTCCCATGATTACTTCTCTGAGCTTCCGTAGTGGTACGATGATAGGACCTTCAACAAATGGTCTTCAGCAGATTTCTAAAGTTGCCAAATTGTCTTAGGCTAAAGATTGTTCCGGTCGAAGGCCTTCAGATAAGGACCCCACCCTCACTTAGCAGGGTCCAGAATTACCTGCAGTAATCCTCTATACAGAACATGGGTGTTTGTGGGCCTACTGTGAAGGCTATATGCTAAAACTGGGATGTCTAAAGTCCCAGTCCTGGTCTCACTGTCAGAGGCACAGCATAACACAGCCTGCCAGACATGACCGTGCAATGCCATGCCAAACCAAATGCTCCTTCCCCACACTTGCTGATTCATGCATTTTCAAGACATAATCAATCAGAGGCCTGACTTTGTCCATTCCTATCACTTCAACATTCAACATACTATCTTCTGACTGCAGCTAATAAGGGCTCTTTCACCTGCACAAAATTTTACTCTGCATTAAATCAACACCATTCAACCTATTTTATTATCTGCATGGCACCTTCCTCACATAATACAGCTCAATTCTGGCCCCCCTTGGGCCATATTTGTGCTCTCCAGAACACCAATTTGAAGAAAAAACGAATACATTCATAAATGAAGATAAGACCTTGCTAATATTTAAACTACTTGAGCAAAAGGAGGGAGGTGGCAGGTGGTGGTGGGGGTGGCAAGATTTGTAAATGTGCCCAACTAATGCAATCAATAATGACTTAAATTGTTGCTGTATTTTTTTAAGTAAAAATAATCTTTTTATGTGCAAAAAAACAAATACTGGATTTTTTTCCATGTAAACATCCTTCAAAGTCAGTGGCTGGATTCAAACCCCCATCCAGGGGTAGCTTCCTGCACCAAAGGCACTAGACTTTGCCTCTGAGCTATAGGCTTTTGATGGGTTTCTGTTGTGCAAGAGACCCTATCAGTATCTGACAGGCCGTGGTGTCATTGCTAATGGCTGCCACTGCACACGACACATCATAACCATGATATAGGGAAGATTTGACAAGCTACATAAAGGGAACCCCGTCTTGTCCAGTGGGTAAATTCCTGCCTTCCACCCAGACATGCAGGGTTCAACTCCTGGGCCCGACAGATGACACACTCAATCTCTCAGCAAGCATCTGTGCATTAACCACTTGTTTTCTTGCAGTTTTCCTTCCAAATCCTGCAACCCCTTCACCACAAATACAGTCCAATCATTCCTCGATACTCATTCACTCAGTCATTCCACTCCGCCATGCTACAGGCTGAACAAAAACCAACAAGAACAAGAGCTAGTTCAGCAAGCAAATTTAAAGCCTCTCTTTGGATTTATGTTGATGCTGCTGCCCTCTAGTAATGTTATATGTCAACTGCAGCATAATCAAAGGATTGAGAAAGGGGCAGTCCTATGCAAATAATCTCCTCCCATGATTACTTCTCTGAGCTTCCGTAGTGGTACGATGATAGGACCTTCAACAAATGGTCTTCAGCAGATTTCTAAAGTTGCCAAATTGTCTTAGGCTAAGGATTGTTCCAGTCAAAGGCCGTCAGATAAGGACCCCACCCTCACTTAGCAGGGTCCAGAATTACCTGCAGTAATCCTCTATACAGAACATGGGCGTTCGTGGGCGTTTGTGGGCCTACTGTAAAGGCTATATGCTAAAACTGGGATGTCTAAAGTCCCAGTCCCAGTCCCAGTCCCAGTCCCAGTCCCAGTCCCAGTCCCAGTCCCAGTCCCAGTCCCAGTCCCAGTCCTGGTCTCACTGTCAGAGGCACAGCATAACACAGCCTGCCAGACATGGCCGTGCAATGCCATGCCAAACCAAATGCTCGTTCCCCACACTTGCTGATTCATGCATTTTCAAGACATAATCAATCAGAGTCCTGACTTTGTCCTTTCCTATCACTTCAACATTCAACATACTATCTTCTGACTGCAGCTAATAAGGGCTCTTTCACCTGCACAAAATTTTACTCTGCATTAAATCAACACCATTCAACCTATTTTATTATCTGCATGGCACCTTCCTCACATAATACAGCTCAATTCTGGCCCTCCTTGGGCCATATTTGTGCTCTCCAGAACACCAATTTGAAATAAAAACGAATACATTCATAAATGAAGATAAGACCTTGCTAATATTTAAACTACTTGAGCAAAAGGAGGGAGGTGGCAGGTGGTGGTGAGGGTGGCAAGATTTGTAAATGTGCCCAACTAATGCAATCAAAAAATGACTTAAATTGTTGCTGTATTTTTTTAAGTAAAAATAATCTTTTTATGTGCAAAAAATCAAATACTGGATGTTTTTTCCATGTAAACATCCTTCAAAGTCAGTGGCTGGATTCAAACCCCCATCCAGGGGTAGCTTCCTGCACCAAAGGCACTAGACTTTGCCTATGCGCTATAGGCTTTTGATGGGTTTCAGTTGTACAAGAGACCCTATCAGCATCTGACAGGCCGTGGTGTCATTGCTAATGGCTGCCACTGCACAGGACATCATAGCCATGATATAGGGAAGATTTGACAAGCCACATATAGGGAAGCCCATCTGGTCCAGTGGGTAAGTTCCTGCCTTCCACCCAGACATGCAGGGTTCAATTCCAGGGCCCGACAGATGACACACTAAATCTCTCAGCAAGCATCTGTACATTAACCACTTATTTTCTTGCAGTTTTCCTTCCAAATCCTGCAACCCCTTCACCACAAATACAGTCCAATCATTCCTCGATACTCATTCACTCAGTCATTCCACTCCGCCATGCTACAGGGTGAACAAAAACCAACAAGAACAAGAGCTAGTTCAGCAATCAAATTTATAGCCTCTCTTTGGATTTATGTTGATGCTGCTGCCCTCTAGTAATGTTATATGTCAACTGCAGCATAATCAAAGGATTGAGAAAGGGGCAGTCCTATGCAAATAATCTCCTCCCATGATTACTTCTCTGAGCTTCCGTAGTGGTACGATGATAGGACCTTCAACAAATGGTCTTCAGCAGATTTCTAAAGTTGCCAAATTGTCTTAGGCTAAGGATTGTTCCAGTCAAAGGCCGTCAGATAAGGACCCCACCCTCACTTAGCAGGGTCCAGAATTACCTGCAGTAATCCTCTATACAGAACATGGGCGTTCGTGGGCGTTTGTGGGCCTACTGTAAAGGCTATATGCTAAAACTGGGATGTCTAAAGTCCCAGTCCCAGTCCCAGTCCCAGTCCCAGTCCCAGTCCCAGTCCTGGTCTCACTGTCAGAGGCACAGCATAACACAGCCTGCCAGACATGACCGTGCAATGCAATGCCAAACCAAATGCTCCTTCCCCACACTTGCTGCATCATGCAATTTCAAGACATAATCAATCAGAGGCCTGACTTTGTCCTTTCCTACCATTTCAACATTCAACATACTACCTTCTGACTGCAGCTAGTAAGGACTCTTTCACCTGCACAAAATTTTACCCTGCATTAAGTCAACACCATTCAACCTATTTTATTATCTGTATGGCACCTTCCTCACATAATACAGCTCAATTCTGGCCCCCCTTGGGCCATATTTGTGCTCTCCAGAACACCAATTTGAAGAAAAAACAAATACATTCATAAATGAAGATAAGACCTTGCTAATATTTAAACTACTTGAGCAAAAGGAGGGAGGTGGCAGGTGGTGGTGGGGGTGGCAAGATTTGTAAATGTGCCCAACTAATGCAATCAATAATGACTTAAATTGTTGCTGTATTTTTTTAAGTAAAAATAATCTTTTTATGTGCAAAAAAACAAATACTGGATTTTTTTCCATGTAAACATCCTTCAAAGTCAGTGGCTGGATTCAAACCCCCATCCAGGGGTAGCTTCCTGCACCAAAGGCACTAGACTTTGCCTCTGAGCTATAGGCTTTTGATGGGTTTCTGTTGTGCAAGAGACCCTATCAGTATCTGACAGGCCGTGGTGTCATTGCTAATGGCTGCCACTGCACACGACACATCATAGCCATGATATAGGGAAGATTTGACAAGCTACATAAAGGGAACCCCGTCTGGTCCAGTGGGTAAATTCCTGCCTTCCACCCAGACATGCAGGGTTCAACTCCTGGGCCCGACAGATGACACACTCAATCTCTCAGCAAGCATCTGTGCATTAACCACTTGTTTTCTTGCAGTTTTCCTTCCAAATCCTGCAACCCCTTCACCACAAATACAGTCCAATCATTCCTCGATACTCATTCACTCAGTCATTCCACTCCGCCATGCTACAGGCTGAACAAAAACCAACAAGAACAAGAGCTAGTTCAGCAAGCAAATTTAAAGCCTCTCTTTGGATTTATGTTGATGCTGCTGCCCTCTAGTAATGTTATATGTCAACTGCAGCATAATCAAAGTATTGAGAAAGGGGCAGTCCTATGCAAATAATCTCCTCCCATGATTACTTCTCTGAGCTTCCGTAGTGGTACGATGATAGGACCTTCAACATATGGTCTTCAGCAGATTTCTAAAGTTGCCAAATTGTCTTAGGCTAAGGATTGTTCCAGTCGAAGGCCTTCAGATAAGGACCCCACCCTCACTTAGCAGGGTCGAGAATTACCTGCAGTAATCCTCTATACAGAACATGGGTGTTCGTGGGCCTACTGTAAAAGCTATATGCTAAAACTGGGATGTCTAAAGTCCCAGTCCTGGTCTCACTGTCAGAGGCACAGCATAACACAGCCTGCCAGACATGGCCATGCAATGCCATGCCAAACCAAATGCTCCTTCCCCACACTTGCTGATTCATGCATTTTCAAGACATAATCAATCAGAGGCCTGACTTTGTCCATTCCTATCACTTCAACATTCAACATACTACCTTCTGACTGCAGCTAATAAGGGCTCTTTCACCTGCACAAAATTTTACTCTGCATTAAATCAACACCATTCAACCTATTTTATTATCTGCATGGCACCTTCCTCACATAATACAGCTCAATTCTGGCCCCCCTTGGGCCATATTTGTGCTCTCCAGAACACCAATTTGAAGAAAAAACGAATACATTCATAAATGAAGATAAGACCTTGCTAATATTTAAACTACTTGAGCAAAAGGAGGGAGGTGGCAGGTGGTGGTGGGGGTGGCAAGATTTGTAAATGTGCCCAACTAATGCAATCAATAATGACTTAAATTGTTGCTGTATTTTTTTAAGTAAAAATAATCTTTTTATGTGCAAAAAATCAAATACTGGATTTTTTTTCCATGTAAACATCCTTCAAAGTCAGTGGCTGGATTCAAACCCCCATCCAGGGGTAGCTTCCTGCACCAAAGGCACTAGACTTTGCCTATGCGCTATAGGCTTTTGATGGGTTTCAGTTGTACAAGAGACCCTATCAGCATCTGACAGGCCGTGGTGTCATTGCTAATGGCTGCCACTGCACAGGACATCATAGCCATGATATAGGGAAGATTTGACAAGCCACATATAGGGAAGCCCATCTGGTCCAGTGGGTAAGTTCCTGCCTTCCACCCAGACATGCAGGGTTCAATTCCAGGGCCCGACAGATGACACACTCTATCTCTCAGCAAGCATCTGTGCATTAACCACTTGTTTTCTTGCAGTTTTCCTTCCAAATCCTGCAACCCCTTCACCACAAATACAGTCCAATCATTCCTCGATACTCATTCACTCAGTCATTCCACTCCGCCATGCTACAGGCTGAACAAAAACCAACAAGAACAAGAGCTAGTTCAGCAAGCAAATTTAAAGCCTCTCTTTGGATTTATGTTGATGCTGCTGCCCTCTAGTAATGTTATATGTCAACTGCAGCATAATCAAAGGATTGAGAAAGGCTCAGTCCTATGCAAATAATCTCCTCCCATGATTACTTCTCTGAGCTTCCGTAGTGGTACGATGATAGGACCTTCAACATATGGTCTTCAGCAGATTTCTAAAGTTGCCAAATTGTCTTAGGCTAAGGATTGTTCCAGTCAAAGGCCGTCAGATAAGGACCCCACCCTCACTTAGCAGGGTCCAGAATTACCTGCAGTAATCCTCTATACAGAACATGGGCGTTCGTGGGCGTTTGTGGGCCTACTGTAAAGGCTATATGCTAAAACTGGGATGTCTAAAGTCCCAGTCCCAGTCCCAGTCCCAGTCCCAGTCCCAGTCCCAGTCCCAGTCCCAGTCCCGGTCTCACTGTCAGAGGCACAGCATAACACAGCCTGCCAGACATGGCCGTGCAATGCCATGCCAAACCAAATGCTCCTTCCCCACACTTGCTGATTCATGCATTTTCAAGACATAATCAATCAGAGTCCTGACTTTGTCCTTTCCTATCACTTCAACATTCAACATACTATCTTCTGACTGCAGCTAATAAGGGCTCTTTCACCTGCACAAAATTTTACTCTGCATTAAATCAACACCATTCAACCTATTTTATTATCTGCATGGCACCTTCCTCACATAATACAGCTCAATTCTGGCCCTCCTTGGGCCATATTTGTGCTCTCCAGAACACCAATTTGAAATAAAAACGAATACATTCATAAATGAAGATAAGACCTTGCTAATATTTAAACTACTTGAGCAAAAGGAGGGAGGTGGCAGGTGGTGGTGAGGGTGGCAAGATTTGTAAATGTGCCCAACTAATGCAATCAAAAAATGACTTAAATTGTTGCTGTATTTTTTTAAGTAAAAATAATCTTTTTATGTGCAAAAAATCAAATACTGGATGTTTTTTCCATGTAAACATCCTTCAAAGTCAGTGGCTGGATTCAAACCCCCATCCAGGGGTAGCTTCCTGCACCAAAGGCACTAGACTTTGCCTATGCGCTATAGGCTTTTGATGGGTTTCAGTTGTACAAGAGACCCTATCAGCATCTGACAGGCCGTGGTGTCATTGCTAATGGCTGCCACTGCACAGGACATCATAGCCATGATATAGGGAAGATTTGACAAGCTACATATAGGGAAGCCCATCTGGTCCAGTGGGTAAGTTCCTGCCTTCCACCCAGACATGCAGGGTTCAATTCCAGGGCCCGACAGATGACACACTAAATCTCTCAGCAAGCATCTGTACATTAACCACTTATTTTCTTGCAGTTTTCCTTCCAAATCCTGCAACCCCTTCACCACAAATACAGTCCAATCATTCCTCGATACTCATTCACTCAGTCATTCCACTCCGCCATGCTACAGGGTGTTCAAAAACCAACAAGAACAAGAGCTAGTTCAGCAAGCAAATTTATAGCCTCTCTTTGGATTTATGTTGATGCTGCTGCCCTCTAGTAATGTTATATGTCAACTGCAGCATAATCAAAGGATTGAGAAAGGGGCAGTCCTATGCAAATAATCTCCTCCCATGATTACTTCTCTGAGCTTCCGTAGTGGTACGATGATAGGACCTTCAACAAATGGTCTTCAGCAGATTTCTAAAGTTGCCAAATTGTCTTAGGCTAAGGATTGTTCCAGTCAAAGGCCGTCAGATAAGGACCCCACCCTCACTTAGCAGGGTCCAGAATTACCTGCAGTAATCCTCTATACAGAACATGGGCGTTCGTGGGCCTACTGTAAAGGCTATATGCTAAAACTGGGATGTCTAAAGTCCCAGTCCCAGTCCCAGTCCCAGTCCCAGTCCCAGTCCCAGTCCCAGTCCCAGTCCCAGTCCCAGTCCCAGTCCCAGTCCCAGTCCCAGTCCCAGTCCCAGTCCCAGTCCCAGTCCCAGTCCCAGTCCCAGTCCTGGTCTCACTGTCAGAGGCACAGCATAACACAGCCTGCCAGACATGACCGTGCAATGCAATGCCAAACCAAATGCTCCTTCCCCACACTTGCTGCATCATGCAATTTCAAGACATAATCAATCAGAGGCTTGACTTTGTCCTTTCCTACCATTTCAACATTCAACATACTACCTTCTGACTGCAGCTAGTAAGGACTCTTTCACCTGCACAAAATTTTACCCTGCATTAAGTCAACACCATTCAACCTATTTTATTATCTGTATGGCACCTTCCTCACATAATACAGCTCAATTCTGGCCCCCCTTGGGCCATATTTGTGCTCTCCAGAACACCAATTTGAAGAAAAAACAAATACATTCATAAATGAAGATAAGACCTTGCTAATATTTAAACTACTTGAGCAAAAGGAGGGAGGTGGCAGGTGGTGGTGGGGGTGGCAAGATTTCTAAATGTGCCCAACTAATGCAATCAAAAAATGACTTAAATTGTTCCTGTATTTTTTTAAGTAAAAATAATCTTTTTATGTGCAAAAAATCAAATACTGGATTTTTTTTCCATGTAAACATCCTTCAAAGTCAGTGGCTGGATTCAAACCCCCATCCAGGGGTAGCTTCCTGCACCAAAGGCACTAGACTTTGCCTATGCACTATGGGCTTTTGGTGGGTTTCAGTTGTGCAAGAGACCCTATCAGCATCTGACAGGCCGTGGTGTCATTGCTAATGGCTGCCACTGCACAGGACACATCATAGCCATGATATAGGGAAGATTTGACAAGCTACATATAGGGAAGCCCGTCTGGTCCAGTGGGTAAGTTCCTACCTTACATGCAGGGTTCAAGTCCAGGGCCTGACAGATGACACACTAAATCTCTCAGCAAGCATCTGTGCATTAACCACTTATTTTCTTGCAGTTTTCCTTCCAAATCCTGCAACCCCTTCACCACAAATACAGTCCAATCATTACTCGATACTCATTCACTCAGTCATTCCACTCCGCCATGCTACAGGCTGAACAAAAACCAACAAGAACAAGAGCTAGTTCAGCAAGCAAATTTAAAGCCTCTCTTTGGATTTATGTTGATGCTACTGCCCTCTAGTAATGTTATATGTCAACTGCAGCAAAATCAAAGGATTGAGAAAGGGGCAGTCCTATGCAAATAATCTCCTCCCATGATTACTTCTCTGAGCTTCCGTAGTGGTACGATGATAGGACCTTCAACAAATGGTCTTCAGCAGATTTCTAAAGTTGCCAAATTGTCTTAGGCTAAGGATTGTTCCAGTCAAAGGCCGTCAGATAAGGACCCCACCCTCACTTAGCAGGGTCCAGAATTACCTGCAGTAATCCTCTATACAGAACATGGGCGTTCGTGGGCGTTTATGGGCCTACTGTAAAGGCTATATGCTAAAACTGGGATGTCTAAAGTCCCAGTCCCAGTCCCAGTCCCAGTCCCAGTCCCAGTCCCAGTCCCAGTCCCAGTCCCAGTCCCAGTCCCAGTCTTGGTCTCACTGTCAGAGGCACAGCATAACACAGCCTGCCAGACATGGCCGTGCAATGCCATGCCAAACCAAATGCTCCTTCCCCACACTTGCTGATTCATGCATTTTCAAGACATAATCAATCAGAGTCCTGACTTTGTCCTTTCCTATCACTTCAACATTCAACATACTATCTTCTGACTGCAGCTAATAAGGGCTCTTTCACCTGCACAAAATTTTACTCTGCATTAAATCAACACCATTCAACCTATTTTATTATCTGCATGGCACCTTCCTCACATAATACAGCTCAATTCTGGCCCCCCTTGGGCCATATTTGTGCTCTCCAGAACACCAATTTGAAATAAAAACGAATACATTCATAAGTGAAGATAAGACCTTGCTAATATTTAAACTACTTGAGCAAAAGGAGGGAGGTGGCAGGTGGTGGTGAGGGTGGCAAGATTTGTAAATGTGCCCAACTAATGCAATCAAAAAATGACTTAAATTGTTGCTGTATTTTTTTAAGTAAAAATAATCTTTTTATGTGCAAAAAATCAAATACTGGATTTTTTTTCCATGTAAACATCCTTCAAAGTCAGTGGCTGGATTCAAACCCCCATCCAGGGGTAGCTTCCTGCACCAAAGGCACTAGACTTTGCCTATGCGATATAGGCTTTTGATGGTTTTCAGTTGTGCAAGAGACCCTATCAGCATCTGACAGGCCGTGGTGTCATTGCTAATGGCTGCCACTGTACAGGACACATCATAGCCATGATATAGGGAAGATTTGACAAGCTACATATAGGGAAGCCCGTCTGGTCCAGTGGGTAAGTTCCTGCTTTCCACCCAGACATGCAGGGTTCAATTCCAGGGCCCGACAGATGACACACTAAATCTCTCAGCAAGCATCTGTACATTAACCACTTATTTTCTTGCAGTTTTCCTTCCAAATCCTGCAACCCCTTCACCACAAATACAGTCCAATCATTCCTCGATACTCATTCACTCAGTCATTCCACTCCGCCATGCTACAGGGTGAACAAAAACCAACAAGAACAAGAGCTAGTTCAGCAAGCAAATTTATAGCCTCTCTTTGGATTTATGTTGATGCTGCTGCCCTCTAGTAATGTTATATGTCAACTGCAGCATAATCAAAGGATTGAGAAAGGGGCAGTCCTATGCAAATAATCTCCTCCCATGATTACTTCTCTGAGCTTCCGTAGTGGTACGATGATAGGACCTTCAACAAATGGTCTTCAGCAGATTTCTAAAGTTGCCAAATTGTCTTAGGCTAAAGATTGTTCCGGTCGAAGGCCTTCAGATAAGGACCCCACCCTCACTTAGCAGGGTCCAGAATTACCTGCAGTAATCCTCTATACAGAACATGGGTGTTTGTGGGCCTACTGTGAAGGCTATATGCTAAAACTGGGATGTCTAAAGTCCCAGTCCTGGTCTCACTGTCAGAGGCACAGCATAACACAGCCTGCCAGACATGACCGTGCAATGCCATGCCAAACCAAATGCTCCTTCCCCACACTTGCTGATTCATGCATTTTCAAGACATAATCAATCAGAGGCCTGACTTTGTCCATTCCTATCACTTCAACATTCAACATACTATCTTCTGACTGCAGCTAATAAGGGCTCTTTCACCTGCACAAAATTTTACTCTGCATTAAATCAACACCATTCAACCTATTTTATTATCTGCATGGCACCTTCCTCACATAATACAGCTCAATTCTGGCCCCCCTTGGGCCATATTTGTGCTCTCCAGAACACCAATTTGAAGAAAAAACGAATACATTCATAAATGAAGATAAGACCTTGCTAATATTTAAACTACTTGAGCAAAAGGAGGGAGGTGGCAGGTGGTGGTGGGGGTGGCAAGATTTGTAAATGTGCCCAACTAATGCAATCAATAATGACTTAAATTGTTGCTGTATTTTTTTAAGTAAAAATAATCTTTTTATGTGCAAAAAAACAAATACTGGATTTTTTTCCATGTAAACATCCTTCAAAGTCAGTGGCTGGATTCAAACCCCCATCCAGGGGTAGCTTCCTGCACCAAAGGCACTAGACTTTGCCTCTGAGCTATAGGCTTTTGATGGGTTTCTGTTGTGCAAGAGACCCTATCAGTATCTGACAGGCCGTGGTGTCATTGCTAATGGCTGCCACTGCACACGACACATCATAACCATGATATAGGGAAGATTTGACAAGCTACATAAAGGGAACCCCGTCTGGTCCAGTGGGTAAATTCCTGCCTTCCACCCAGACATGCAGGGTTCAACTCCTGGGCCCGACAGATGACACACTCAATCTCTCAGCAAGCATCTGTGCATTAACCACTTGTTTTCTTGCAGTTTTCCTTCCAAATCCTGCAACCCCTTCACCACAAATACAGTCCAATCATTCCTCGATACTCATTCACTCAGTCATTCCACTCCGCCATGCTACAGGCTGAACAAAAACCAACAAGAACAAGAGCTAGTTCAGCAAGCAAATTTAAAGCCTCTCTTTGGATTTATGTTGATGCTGCTGCCCTCTAGTAATGTTATATGTCAACTGCAGCATAATCAAAGGATTGAGAAAGGGGCAGTCCTATGCAAATAATCTCCTCCCATGATTACTTCTCTGAGCTTCCGTAGTGGTACGATGATAGGACCTTCAACAAATGGTCTTCAGCAGATTTCTAAAGTTGCCAAATTGTCTTAGGCTAAGGATTGTTCCAGTCAAAGGCCGTCAGATAAGGACCCCACCCTCACTTAGCAGGGTCCAGAATTACCTGCAGTAATCCTCTATACAGAACATGGGCGTTCGTGGGCGTTTGTGGGCCTACTGTAAAGGCTATATGCTAAAACTGGGATGTCTAAAGTCCCAGTCCCAGTCCCAGTCCCAGTCCCAGTCCCAGTCCCAGTCCCAGTCCCAGTCCCAGTCCCAGTCCCAGTCCCAGTCCCAGTCCCAGTCCCAGTCCTGGTCTCACTGTCAGAGGCACAGCATAACACAGCCTGCCAGACATGGCCGTGCAATGCCATGCCAAACCAAATGCTCCTTCCCCACACTTGCTGATTCATGCATTTTCAAGACATAATCAATCAGAGTCCTGACTTTGTCCTTTCCTATCACTTTAACATTCAACATACTATCTTCTGACTGCAGCTAATAAGGGCTCTTTCACCTGCACAAAATTTTACTCTGCATTAAATCAACACCATTCAACCTATTTTATTATCTGCATGGCACCTTCCTCACATAATACAGCTCAATTCTGGCCCTCCTTGGGCCATATTTGTGCTCTCCAGAACACCAATTTGAAATAAAAACGAATACATTCATAAATGAAGATAAGACCTTGCTAATATTTAAACTACTTGAGCAAAAGGAGGGAGGTGGCAGGTGGTGGTGAGGGTGGCAAGATTTGTAAATGTGCCCAACTAATGCAATCAAAAAATGACTTAAATTGTTGCTGTATTTTTTTAAGTAAAAATAATCTTTTTATGTGCAAAAAATCAAATACTGGATGTTTTTTCCATGTAAACATCCTTCAAAGTCAGTGGCTGGATTCAAACCCCCATCCAGGGGTAGCTTCCTGCACCAAAGGCACTAGACTTTGCCTATGCGCTATAGGCTTTTGATGGGTTTCAGTTGTACAAGAGACCCTATCAGCATCTGACAGGCCGTGGTGTCATTGCTAATGGCTGCCACTGCACAGGACATCATAGCCATGATATAGGGAAGATTTGACAAGCCACATATAGGGAAGCCCATCTGGTCCAGTGGGTAAGTTCCTGCCTTCCACCCAGACATGCAGGGTTCAATTCCAGGGCCCGACAGATGACACACTAAATCTCTCAGCAAGCATCTGTACATTAACCACTTATTTTCTTGCAGTTTTCCTTCCAAATCCTGCAACCCCTTCACCACAAATACAGTCCAATCATTCCTCGATACTCATTCACTCAGTCATTCCACTCCGCCATGCTACAGGGTGAACAAAAACCAACAAGAACAAGAGCTAGTTCAGCAAGCAAATTTATAGCCTCTCTTTGGATTTATGTTGATGCTGCTGCCCTCTAGTAATGTTATATGTCAACTGCAGCATAATCAAAGGATTGAGAAAGGGGCAGTCCTATGCAAATAATCTCCTCCCATGATTACTTCTCTGAGCTTCCGTAGTGGTACGATGATAGGACCTTCAACAAATGGTCTTCAGCAGATTTCTAAAGTTGCCAAATTGTCTTAGGCTAAGGATTGTTCCAGTCAAAGGCCGTCAGATAAGGACCCCACCCTCACTTAGCAGGGTCCAGAATTACCTGCAGTAATCCTCTATACAGAACATGGGCGTTCGTGGGCGTTTGTGGGCCTACTGTAAAGGCTATATGCTAAAACTGGGATGTCTAAAGTCCCAGTCCCAGTCCCAGTCCCAGTCCCAGTCCTGGTCTCACTGTCAGAGGCACAGCATAACACAGCCTGCCAGACATGACCGTGCAATGCAATGCCAAACCAAATGCTCCTTCCCCACACTTGCTGCATCATGCAATTTCAAGACATAATCAATCAGAGGCCTGACTTTGTCCTTTCCTACCATTTCAACATTCAACATACTACCTTCTGACTGCAGCTAGTAAGGACTCTTTCACCTGCACAAAATTTTACCCTGCATTAAGTCAACACCATTCAACCTATTTTATTATCTGTATGGCACCTTCCTCACATAATACAGCTCAATTCTGGCCCCCCTTGGGCCATATTTGTGCTCTCCAGAACACCAATTTGAAGAAAAAACAAATACATTCATAAATGAAGATAAGACCTTGCTAATATTTAAACTACTTGAGCAAAAGGAGGGAGGTGGCAGGTGGTGGTGGGGGTGGCAAGATTTGTAAATGTGCCCAACTAATGCAATCAATAATGACTTAAATTGTTGCTGTATTTTTTTAAGTAAAAATAATCTTTTTATGTGCAAAAAAACAAATACTGGATTTTTTTCCATGTAAACATCCTTCAAAGTCAGTGGCTGGATTCAAACCCCCATCCAGGGGTAGCTTCCTGCACCAAAGGCACTAGACTTTGCCTCTGAGCTATAGGCTTTTGATGGGTTTCTGTTGTGCAAGAGACCCTATCAGTATCTGACAGGCCGTGGTGTCATTGCTAATGGCTGCCACTGCACACGACACATCATAGCCATGATATAGGGAAGATTTGACAAGCTACATAAAGGGAACCCCGTCTGGTCCAGTGGGTAAATTCCTGCCTTCCACCCAGACATGCAGGGTTCAACTCCTGGGCCCGACAGATGACACACTCAATCTCTCAGCAAGCATCTGTGCATTAACCACTTGTTTTCTTGCAGTTTTCCTTCCAAATCCTGCAACCCCTTCACCACAAATACAGTCCAATCATTCCTCGATACTCATTCACTCAGTCATTCCACTCCGCCATGCTACAGGCTGAACAAAAACCAACAAGAACAAGAGCTAGTTCAGCAAGCAAATTTAAAGCCTCTCTTTGGATTTATGTTGATGCTGCTGCCCTCTAGTAATGTTATATGTCAACTGCAGCATAATCAAAGTATTGAGAAAGGGGCAGTCCTATGCAAATAATCTCCTCCCATGATTACTTCTCTGAGCTTCCGTAGTGGTACGATGATAGGACCTTCAACATATGGTCTTCAGCAGATTTCTAAAGTTGCCAAATTGTCTTAGGCTAAGGATTGTTCCAGTCGAAGGCCTTCAGATAAGGACCCCACCCTCACTTAGCAGGGTCGAGAATTACCTGCAGTAATCCTCTATACAGAACATGGGTGTTCGTGGGCCTACTGTAAAAGCTATATGCTAAAACTGGGATGTCTAAAGTCCCAGTCCTGGTCTCACTGTCAGAGGCACAGCATAACACAGCCTGCCAGACATGACCGTGCAATGCCATGCCAAACCAAATGCTCCTTCCCCACACTTGCTGATTCATGCATTTTCAAGACATAATCAATCAGAGGCCTGACTTTGTCCATTCCTATCACTTCAACATTCAACATACTACCTTCTGACTGCAGCTAATAAGGGCTCTTTCACCTGCACAAAATTTTACTCTGCATTAAATCAACACCATTCAACCTATTTTATTATCTGCATGGCACCTTCCTCACATAATACAGCTCAATTCTGGCCCCCCTTGGGCCATATTTGTGCTCTCCAGAACACCAATTTGAAGAAAAAACGAATACATTCATAAATGAAGATAAGACCTTGCTAATATTTAAACTACTTGAGCAAAAGGAGGGAGGTGGCAGGTGGTGGTGGGGGTGGCAAGATTTGTAAATGTGCCCAACTAATGCAATCAATAATGACTTAAATTGTTGCTGTATTTTTTTAAGTAAAAATAATCTTTTTATGTGCAAAAAATCAAATACTGGATTTTTTTTCCATGTAAACATCCTTCAAAGTCAGTGGCTGGATTCAAACCCCCATCCAGGGGTAGCTTCCTGCACCAAAGGCACTAGACTTTGCCTATGCGCTATAGGCTTTTGATGGGTTTCAGTTGTACAAGAGACCCTATCAGCATCTGACAGGCCGTGGTGTCATTGCTAATGGCTGCCACTGCACAGGACATCATAGCCATGATATAGGGAAGATTTGACAAGCCACATATAGGGAAGCCCATCTGGTCCAGTGGGTAAGTTCCTGCCTTCCACCCAGACATGCAGGGTTCAATTCCAGGGCCCGACAGATGACACACTCTATCTCTCAGCAAGCATCTGTGCATTAACCACTTGTTTTCTTGCAGTTTTCCTTCCAAATCCTGCAACCCCTTCACCACAAATACAGTCCAATCATTCCTCGATACTCATTCACTCAGTCATTCCACTCCGCCATGCTACAGGCTGAACAAAAACCAACAAGAACAAGAGCTAGTTCAGCAAGCAAATTTAAAGCCTCTCTTTGGATTTATGTTGATGCTGCTGCCCTCTAGTAATGTTATATGTCAACTGCAGCATAATCAAAGGATTGAGAAAGGCTCAGTCCTATGCAAATAATCTCCTCCCATGATTACTTCTCTGAGCTTCCGTAGTGGTACGATGATAGGACCTTCAACATATGGTCTTCAGCAGATTTCTAAAGTTGCCAAATTGTCTTAGGCTAAGGATTGTTCCAGTCAAAGGCCGTCAGATAAGGACCCCACCCTCACTTAGCAGGGTCCAGAATTACCTGCAGTAATCCTCTATACAGAACATGGGCGTTCGTGGGCGTTTGTGGGCCTACTGTAAAGGCTATATGCTAAAACTGGGATGTCTAAAGTCCCAGTCCCAGTCCCAGTCCCAGTCCCAGTCCCAGTCCCAGTCCCAGTCCCAGTCCCAGTCCCAGTCCCAGTCCCAGTCCCAGTCCCAGTCCCAGTCCCAGTCCCAGTCCTGGTCTCACTGTCAGAGGCACAGCATAACACAGCCTGCCAGACATGACCGTGCAATGCAATGCCAAACCAAATGCTCCTTCCCCACACTTGCTGCATCATGCAATTTCAAGACATAATCAATCAGAGGCTTGACTTTGTCCTTTCCTACCATTTCAACATTCAACATACTACCTTCTGACTGCAGCTAGTAAGGACTCTTTCACCTGCACAAAATTTTACCCTGCATTAAGTCAACACCATTCAACCTATTTTATTATCTGTATGGCACCTTCCTCACATAATACAGCTCAATTCTGGCCCCCCTTGGGCCATATTTGTGCTCTCCAGAACACCAATTTGAAGAAAAAACAAATACATTCATAAATGAAGATAAGACCTTGCTAATATTTAAACTACTTGAGCAAAAGGAGGGAGGTGGCAGGTGGTGGTGGGGGTGGCAAGATTTCTAAATGTGCCCAACTAATGCAATCAAAAAATGACTTAAATTGTTCCTGTATTTTTTTAAGTAAAAATAATCTTTTTATGTGCAAAAAATCAAATACTGGATTTTTTTTCCATGTAAACATCCTTCAAAGTCAGTGGCTGGATTCAAACCCCCATCCAGGGGTAGCTTCCTGCACCAAAGGCACTAGACTTTGCCTATGCACTATGGGCTTTTGGTGGGTTTCAGTTGTGCAAGAGACCCTATCAGCATCTGACAGGCCGTGGTGTCATTGCTAATGGCTGCCACTGCACAGGACACATCATAGCCATGATATAGGGAAGATTTGACAAGCTACATATAGGGAAGCCCGTCTGGTCCAGTGGGTAAGTTCCTACCTTACATGCAGGGTTCAAGTCCAGGGCCTGACAGATGACACACTAAATCTCTCAGCAAGCATCTGTGCATTAACCACTTATTTTCTTGCAGTTTTCCTTCCAAATCCTGCAACCCCTTCACCACAAATACAGTCCAATCATTACTCGATACTCATTCACTCAGTCATTCCACTCCGCCATGCTACAGGCTGAACAAAAACCAACAAGAACAAGAGCTAGTTCAGCAAGCAAATTTAAAGCCTCTCTTTGGATTTATGTTGATGCTACTGCCCTCTAGTAATGTTATATGTCAACTGCAGCAAAATCAAAGGATTGAGAAAGGGGCAGTCCTATGCAAATAATCTCCTCCCATGATTACTTCTCTGAGCTTCCGTAGTGGTACGATGATAGGACCTTCAACAAATGGTCTTCAGCAGATTTCTAAAGTTGCCAAATTGTCTTAGGCTAAGGATTGTTCCAGTCAAAGGCCGTCAGATAAGGACCCCACCCTCACTTAGCAGGGTCCAGAATTACCTGCAGTAATCCTCTATACAGAACATGGGCGTTCGTGGGCGTTTATGGGCCTACTGTAAAGGCTATATGCTAAAACTGGGATGTCTAAAGTCCCAGTCCCAGTCCCAGTCCCAGTCCCAGTCCCAGTCCTGGTCTCACTGTCAGAGGCACAGCATAACACAGCCTGCCAGACATGACCGTGCAATGCAATGCCAAACCAAATGCTCCTTCCCCACACTTGCTGCATCATGCAATTTCAAGACATAATCAATCAGAGGCCTGACTTTGTCCTTTCCTACCATTTCAACATTCAACATACTACCTTCTGACTGCAGCTAGTAAGGACTCTTTCACCTGCACAAAATTTTACCCTGCATTAAGTCAACACCATTCAACCTATTTTATTATCTGTATGGCACCTTCCTCACATAATACAGCTCAATTCTGGCCCCCCTTGGGCCATATTTGTGCTCTCCAGAACACCAATTTGAAGAAAAAACAAATACATTCATAAATGAAGATAAGACCTTGCTAATATTTAAACTACTTGAGCAAAAGGAGGGAGGTGGCAGGTGGTGGTGGGGGTGGCAAGATTTGTAAATGTGCCCAACTAATGCAATCAATAATGACTTAAATTGTTGCTGTATTTTTTTAAGTAAAAATAATCTTTTTATGTGCAAAAAAACAAATACTGGATTTTTTTCCATGTAAACATCCTTCAAAGTCAGTGGCTGGATTCAAACCCCCATCCAGGGGTAGCTTCCTGCACCAAAGGCACTAGACTTTGCCTCTGAGCTATAGGCTTTTGATGGGTTTCTGTTGTGCAAGAGACCCTATCAGTATCTGACAGGCCGTGGTGTCATTGCTAATGGCTGCCACTGCACACGACACATCATAGCCATGATATAGGGAAGATTTGACAAGCTACATAAAGGGAACCCCGTCTGGTCCAGTGGGTAAATTCCTGCCTTCCACCCAGACATGCAGGGTTCAACTCCTGGGCCCGACAGATGACACACTCAATCTCTCAGCAAGCATCTGTGCATTAACCACTTGTTTTCTTGCAGTTTTCCTTCCAAATCCTGCAACCCCTTCACCACAAATACAGTCCAATCATTCCTCGATACTCATTCACTCAGTCATTCCACTCCGCCATGCTACAGGCTGAACAAAAACCAACAAGAACAAGAGCTAGTTCAGCAAGCAAATTTAAAGCCTCTCTTTGGATTTATGTTGATGCTGCTGCCCTCTAGTAATGTTATATGTCAACTGCAGCATAATCAAAGTATTGAGAAAGGGGCAGTCCTATGCAAATAATCTCCTCCCATGATTACTTCTCTGAGCTTCCGTAGTGGTACGATGATAGGACCTTCAACATATGGTCTTCAGCAGATTTCTAAAGTTGCCAAATTGTCTTAGGCTAAGGATTGTTCCAGTCGAAGGCCTTCAGATAAGGACCCCACCCTCACTTAGCAGGGTCGAGAATTACCTGCAGTAATCCTCTATACAGAACATGGGTGTTCGTGGGCCTACTGTAAAAGCTATATGCTAAAACTGGGATGTCTAAAGTCCCAGTCCTGGTCTCACTGTCAGAGGCACAGCATAACACAGCCTGCCAGACATGACCGTGCAATGCCATGCCAAACCAAATGCTCCTTCCCCACACTTGCTGATTCATGCATTTTCAAGACATAATCAATCAGAGGCCTGACTTTGTCCATTCCTATCACTTCAACATTCAACATACTACCTTCTGACTGCAGCTAATAAGGGCTCTTTCACCTGCACAAAATTTTACTCTGCATTAAATCAACACCATTCAACCTATTTTATTATCTGCATGGCACCTTCCTCACATAATACAGCTCAATTCTGGCCCCCCTTGGGCCATATTTGTGCTCTCCAGAACACCAATTTGAAGAAAAAACGAATACATTCATAAATGAAGATAAGACCTTGCTAATATTTAAACTACTTGAGCAAAAGGAGGGAGGTGGCAGGTGGTGGTGGGGGTGGCAAGATTTGTAAATGTGCCCAACTAATGCAATCAATAATGACTTAAATTGTTGCTGTATTTTTTTAAGTAAAAATAATCTTTTTATGTGCAAAAAATCAAATACTGGATTTTTTTTCCATGTAAACATCCTTCAAAGTCAGTGGCTGGATTCAAACCCCCATCCAGGGGTAGCTTCCTGCACCAAAGGCACTAGACTTTGCCTATGCGCTATAGGCTTTTGATGGGTTTCAGTTGTACAAGAGACCCTATCAGCATCTGACAGGCCGTGGTGTCATTGCTAATGGCTGCCACTGCACAGGACATCATAGCCATGATATAGGGAAGATTTGACAAGCCACATATAGGGAAGCCCATCTGGTCCAGTGGGTAAGTTCCTGCCTTCCACCCAGACATGCAGGGTTCAATTCCAGGGCCCGACAGATGACACACTCTATCTCTCAGCAAGCATCTGTGCATTAACCACTTGTTTTCTTGCAGTTTTCCTTCCAAATCCTGCAACCCCTTCACCACAAATACAGTCCAATCATTCCTCGATACTCATTCACTCAGTCATTCCACTCCGCCATGCTACAGGCTGAACAAAAACCAACAAGAACAAGAGCTAGTTCAGCAAGCAAATTTAAAGCCTCTCTTTGGATTTATGTTGATGCTGCTGCCCTCTAGTAATGTTATATGTCAACTGCAGCATAATCAAAGGATTGAGAAAGGCTCAGTCCTATGCAAATAATCTCCTCCCATGATTACTTCTCTGAGCTTCCGTAGTGGTACGATGATAGGACCTTCAACATATGGTCTTCAGCAGATTTCTAAAGTTGCCAAATTGTCTTAGGCTAAGGATTGTTCCAGTCAAAGGCCGTCAGATAAGGACCCCACCCTCACTTAGCAGGGTCCAGAATTACCTGCAGTAATCCTCTATACAGAACATGGGCGTTCGTGGGCGTTTGTGGGCCTACTGTAAAGGCTATATGCTAAAACTGGGATGTCTAAAGTCCCAGTCCCAGTCCCAGTCCCAGTCCCAGTCCCAGTCCCAGTCCCAGTCCCAGTCCCAGTCCCAGTCCCAGTCCCGGTCTCACTGTCAGAGGCACAGCATAACACAGCCTGCCAGACATGGCCGTGCAATGCCATGCCAAACCAAATGCTCCTTCCCCACACTTGCTGATTCATGCATTTTCAAGACATAATCAATCAGAGTCCTGACTTTGTCCTTTCCTATCACTTCAACATTCAACATACTATCTTCTGACTGCAGCTAATAAGGGCTCTTTCACCTGCACAAAATTTTACTCTGCATTAAATCAACACCATTCAACCTATTTTATTATCTGCATGGCACCTTCCTCACATAATACAGCTAAATTCTGGCCCTCCTTGGGCCATATTTGTGCTCTCCAGAACACCAATTTGAAATAAAAACGAATACATTCATAAATGAAGATAAGACCTTGCTAATATTTAAACTACTTGAGCAAAAGGAGGGAGGTGGCAGGTGGTGGTGAGGGTGGCAAGATTTGTAAATGTGCCCAACTAATGCAATCAAAAAATGACTTAAATTGTTGCTGTATTTTTTTAAGTAAAAATAATCTTTTTATGTGCAAAAAATCAAATACTGGATGTTTTTTCCATGTAAACATCCTTCAAAGTCAGTGGCTGGATTCAAACCCCCATCCAGGGGTAGCTTCCTGCACCAAAGGCACTAGACTTTGCCTATGCGCTATAGGCTTTTGATGGGTTTCAGTTGTACAAGAGACCCTATCAGCATCTGACAGGCCGTGGTGTCATTGCTAATGGCTGCCACTGCACAGGACATCATAGCCATGATATAGGGAAGATTTGACAAGCTACATATAGGGAAGCCCATCTGGTCCAGTGGGTAAGTTCCTGCCTTCCACCCAGACATGCAGGGTTCAATTCCAGGGCCCGACAGATGACACACTAAATCTCTCAGCAAGCATCTGTACATTAACCACTTATTTTCTTGCAGTTTTCCTTCCAAATCCTGCAACCCCTTCACCACAAATACAGTCCAATCATTCCTCGATACTCATTCACTCAGTCATTCCACTCCGCCATGCTACAGGGTGAACAAAAACCAACAAGAACAAGAGCTAGTTCAGCAAGCAAATTTATAGCCTCTCTTTGGATTTATGTTGATGCTGCTGCCCTCTAGTAATGTTATATGTCAACTGCAGCATAATCAAAGGATTGAGAAAGGGGCAGTCCTATGCAAATAATCTCCTCCCATGATTACTTCTCTGAGCTTCCGTAGTGGTACGATGATAGGACCTTCAACAAATGGTCTTCAGCAGATTTCTAAAGTTGCCAAATTGTCTTAGGCTAAGGATTGTTCCAGTCAAAGGCCGTCAGATAAGGACCCCACCCTCACTTAGCAGGGTCCAGAATTACCTGCAGTAATCCTCTATACAGAACATGGGCGTTCGTGGGCGTTCGTGGGCCTACTGTAAAGGCTATATGCTAAAACTGGGATGTCTAAAGTCCCAGTCCCAGTCCCAGTCCCAGTCCCAGTCCCAGTCCCAGTCCCAGTCCCAGTCCCAGTCCCAGTCCTGGTCTCACTGTCAGAGGCACAGCATAACACAGCCTGCCAGACATGACCGTGCAATGCAATGCCAAACCAAATGCTCCTTCCCCACACTTGCTGCATCATGCAATTTCAAGACATAATCAATCAGAGGCTTGACTTTGTCCTTTCCTACCATTTCAACATTCAACATACTACCTTCTGACTGCAGCTAGTAAGGACTCTTTCACCTGCACAAAATTTTACCCTGCATTAAGTCAACACCATTCAACCTATTTTATTATCTGTATGGCACCTTCCTCACATAATACAGCTCAATTCTGGCCCCCCTTGGGCCATATTTGTGCTCTCCAGAACACCAATTTGAAGAAAAAACAAATACATTCATAAATGAAGATAAGACCTTGCTAATATTTAAACTACTTGAGCAAAAGGAGGGAGGTGGCAGGTGGTGGTGGGGGTGGCAAGATTTCTAAATGTGCCCAACTAATGCAATCAAAAAATGACTTAAATTGTTCCTGTATTTTTTTAAGTAAAAATAATCTTTTTATGTGCAAAAAATCAAATACTGGATTTTTTTTCCATGTAAACATCCTTCAAAGTCAGTGGCTGGATTCAAACCCCCATCCAGGGGTAGCTTCCTGCACCAAAGGCACTAGACTTTGCCTATGCACTATGGGCTTTTGGTGGGTTTCAGTTGTGCAAGAGACCCTATCAGCATCTGACAGGCCGTGGTGTCATTGCTAATGGCTGCCACTGCACAGGACACATCATAGCCATGATATAGGGAAGATTTGACAAGCTACATATAGGGAAGCCCGTCTGGTCCAGTGGGTAAGTTCCTACCTTACATGCAGGGTTCAAGTCCAGGGCCTGACAGATGACACACTAAATCTCTCAGCAAGCATCTGTGCATTAACCACTTATTTTCTTGCAGTTTTCCTTCCAAATCCTGCAACCCCTTCACCACAAATACAGTCCAATCATTACTCGATACTCATTCACTCAGTCATTCCACTCCGCCATGCTACAGGCTGAACAAAAACCAACAAGAACAAGAGCTAGTTCAGCAAGCAAATTTAAAGCCTCTCTTTGGATTTATGTTGATGCTACTGCCCTCTAGTAATGTTATATGTCAACTGCAGCAAAATCAAAGGATTGAGAAAGGGGCAGTCCTATGCAAATAATCTCCTCCCATGATTACTTCTCTGAGCTTCCGTAGTGGTACGATGATAGGACCTTCAACAAATGGTCTTCAGCAGATTTCTAAAGTTGCCAAATTGTCTTAGGCTAAGGATTGTTCCAGTCAAAGGCCGTCAGATAAGGACCCCACCCTCACTTAGCAGGGTCCAGAATTACCTGCAGTAATCCTCTATACAGAACATGGGCGTTCGTGGGCGTTTATGGGCCTACTGTAAAGGCTATATGCTAAAACTGGGATGTCTAAAGTCCCAGTCCCAGTCCCAGTCCCAGTCCCAGTCCCAGTCCCAGTCCCAGTCCCAGTCCCAGTCCCAGTCCCAGTCTCACTGTCAGAGGCACAGCATAACACAGCCTGCCAGACATGGCCGTGCAATGCCATGCCAAACCAAATGCTCCTTCCCCACACTTGCTGATTCATGCATTTTCAAGACATAATCAATCAGAGTCCTGACTTTGTCCTTTCCTATCACTTCAACATTCAACATACTATCTTCTGACTGCAGCTAATAAGGGCTCTTTCACCTGCACAAAATTTTACTCTGCATTAAATCAACACCATTCAACCTATTTTATTATCTGCATGGCACCTTCCTCACATAATACAGCTCAATTCTGGCCCCCCTTGGGCCATATTTGTGCTCTCCAGAACACCAATTTGAAATAAAAACGAATACATTCATAAGTGAAGATAAGACCTTGCTAATATTTAAACTACTTGAGCAAAAGGAGGGAGGTGGCAGGTGGTGGTGAGGGTGGCAAGATTTGTAAATGTGCCCAACTAATGCAATCAAAAAATGACTTAAATTGTTGCTGTATTTTTTTAAGTAAAAATAATCTTTTTATGTGCAAAAAATCAAATACTGGATTTTTTTTCCATGTAAACATCCTTCAAAGTCAGTGGCTGGATTCAAACCCCCATCCAGGGGTAGCTTCCTGCACCAAAGGCACTAGACTTTGCCTATGCGATATAGGCTTTTGATGGTTTTCAGTTGTGCAAGAGACCCTATCAGCATCTGACAGGCCGTGGTGTCATTGCTAATGGCTGCCACTGTACAGGACACATCATAGCCATGATATAGGGAAGATTTGACAAGCTACATATAGGGAAGCCCGTCTGGTCCAGTGGGTAAGTTCCTGCTTTCCACCCAGACATGCAGGGTTCAATTCCAGGGCCCGACAGATGACACACTAAATCTCTCAGCAAGCATCTGTACATTAACCACTTATTTTCTTGCAGTTTTCCTTCCAAATCCTGCAACCCCTTCACCACAAATACAGTCCAATCATTCCTCGATACTCATTCACTCAGTCATTCCACTCCGCCATGCTACAGGGTGAACAAAAACCAACAAGAACAAGAGCTAGTTCAGCAAGCAAATTTATAGCCTCTCTTTGGATTTATGTTGATGCTGCTGCCCTCTAGTAATGTTATATGTCAACTGCAGCATAATCAAAGGATTGAGAAAGGGGCAGTCCTATGCAAATAATCTCCTCCCATGATTACTTCTCTGAGCTTCCGTAGTGGTACGATGATAGGACCTTCAACAAATGGTCTTCAGCAGATTTCTAAAGTTGCCAAATTGTCTTAGGCTAAAGATTGTTCCGGTCGAAGGCCTTCAGATAAGGACCCCACCCTCACTTAGCAGGGTCCAGAATTACCTGCAGTAATCCTCTATACAGAACATGGGTGTTTGTGGGCCTACTGTGAAGGCTATATGCTAAAACTGGGATGTCTAAAGTCCCAGTCCTGGTCTCACTGTCAGAGGCACAGCATAACACAGCCTGCCAGACATGACCGTGCAATGCCATGCCAAACCAAATGCTCCTTCCCCACACTTGCTGATTCATGCATTTTCAAGACATAATCAATCAGAGGCCTGACTTTGTCCATTCCTATCACTTCAACATTCAACATACTATCTTCTGACTGCAGCTAATAAGGGCTCTTTCACCTGCACAAAATTTTACTCTGCATTAAATCAACACCATTCAACCTATTTTATTATCTGCATGGCACCTTCCTCACATAATACAGCTCAATTCTGGCCCCCCTTGGGCCATATTTGTGCTCTCCAGAACACCAATTTGAAGAAAAAACGAATACATTCATAAATGAAGATAAGACCTTGCTAATATTTAAACTACTTGAGCAAAAGGAGGGAGGTGGCAGGTGGTGGTGGGGGTGGCAAGATTTGTAAATGTGCCCAACTAATGCAATCAATAATGACTTAAATTGTTGCTGTATTTTTTTAAGTAAAAATAATCTTTTTATGTGCAAAAAAACAAATACTGGATTTTTTTCCATGTAAACATCCTTCAAAGTCAGTGGCTGGATTCAAACCCCCATCCAGGGGTAGCTTCCTGCACCAAAGGCACTAGACTTTGCCTCTGAGCTATAGGCTTTTGATGGGTTTCTGTTGTGCAAGAGACCCTATCAGTATCTGACAGGCCGTGGTGTCATTGCTAATGGCTGCCACTGCACACGACACATCATAACCATGATATAGGGAAGATTTGACAAGCTACATAAAGGGAACCCCGTCTGGTCCAGTGGGTAAATTCCTGCCTTCCACCCAGACATGCAGGGTTCAACTCCTGGGCCCGACAGATGACACACTCAATCTCTCAGCAAGCATCTGTGCATTAACCACTTGTTTTCTTGCAGTTTTCCTTCCAAATCCTGCAACCCCTTCACCACAAATACAGTCCAATCATTCCTCGATACTCATTCACTCAGTCATTCCACTCCGCCATGCTACAGGCTGAACAAAAACCAACAAGAACAAGAGCTAGTTCAGCAAGCAAATTTAAAGCCTCTCTTTGGATTTATGTTGATGCTGCTGCCCTCTAGTAATGTTATATGTCAACTGCAGCATAATCAAAGGATTGAGAAAGGGGCAGTCCTATGCAAATAATCTCCTCCCATGATTACTTCTCTGAGCTTCCGTAGTGGTACGATGATAGGACCTTCAACAAATGGTCTTCAGCAGATTTCTAAAGTTGCCAAATTGTCTTAGGCTAAGGATTGTTCCAGTCAAAGGCCGTCAGATAAGGACCCCACCCTCACTTAGCAGGGTCCAGAATTACCTGCAGTAATCCTCTATACAGAACATGGGCGTTCGTGGGCGTTTGTGGGCCTACTGTAAAGGCTATATGCTAAAACTGGGATGTCTAAAGTCCCAGTCCCAGTCCCAGTCCCAGTCCCAGTCCCAGTCCCAGTCCCAGTCCCAGTCCCAGTCCCAGTCCCAGTCCCAGTCCCAGTCCCAGTCCTGGTCTCACTGTCAGAGGCACAGCATAACACAGCCTGCCAGACATGGCCGTGCAATGCCATGCCAAACCAAATGCTCCTTCCCCACACTTGCTGATTCATGCATTTTCAAGACATAATCAATCAGAGTCCTGACTTTGTCCTTTCCTATCACTTCAACATTCAACATACTATCTTCTGACTGCAGCTAATAAGGGCTCTTTCACCTGCACAAAATTTTACTCTGTATTAAATCAACACCATTCAACCTATTTTATTATCTGCATGGCACCTTCCTCACATAATACAGCTCAATTCTGGCCCCCCTTGGGCCATATTTGTGCTCTCCAGAACACCAATTTGAAATAAAAACGAATACATTCATAAGTGAAGATAAGACCTTGCTAATATTTAAACTACTTGAGCAAAAGGAGGGAGGTGGCAGGTGGTGGTGATGGTGGCAAGATTTGTAAATGTGCCCAACTAATGCAATCAAAAAATGACTTAAATTGTTGCTGTATTTTTTTAAGTAAAAATAATCTTTTTATGTGCAAAAAATCAAATACTGGATTTTTTTTCCATGTAAACATCCTTCAAAGTCAGTGGCTGGATTCAAACCCCCATCCAGGGGTAGCTTCCTGCACCAAAGGCACTAGACTTTGCCTATGCGATATAGGCTTTTGATGGTTTTCAGTTGTGCAAGAGACCCTATCAGCATCTGACAGGCCGTGGTGTCATTGCTAATGGCTGCCACTGTACAGGACACATCATAGCCATGATATAGGGAAGATTTGACAAGCCACATATAGGGAAGCCCGTCTGGTCCAGTGGGTAAGTTCCTGCTTTCCACCCAGACATGCAGGGTTCAATTCCAGGGCCCGACAGATGACACACTAAATCTCTCAGCAAGCATCTGTACATTAACCACTTATTTTCTTGCAGTTTTCCTTCCAAATCCTGCAACCCCTTCACCACAAATACAGTCCAATCATTCCTCGATACTCATTCACTCAGTCATTCCACTCCGCCATGCTACAGGGTGAACAAAAACCAACAAGAACAAGAGCTAGTTCAGCAAGCAAATTTATAGCCTCTCTTTGGATTTATGTTGATGCTGCTGCCCTCTAGTAATGTTATATGTCAACTGCAGCATAATCAAAGGATTGAGAAAGGGGCAGTCCTATGCAAATAATCTCCTCCCATGATTACTTCTCTGAGCTTCCGTAGTGGTACGATGATAGGACCTTCAACAAATGGTCTTCAGCAGATTTCTAAAGTTGCCAAATTGTCTTAGGCTAAAGATTGTTCCGGTCGAAGGCCTTCAGATAAGGACCCCACCCTCACTTAGCAGGGTCCAGAATTACCTGCAGTAATCCTCTATACAGAACATGGGTGTTTGTGGGCCTACTGTGAAGGCTATATGCTAAAACTGGGATGTCTAAAGTCCCAGTCCTGGTCTCACTGTCAGAGGCACAGCATAACACAGCCTGCCAGACATGACCGTGCAATGCCATGCCAAACCAAATGCTCCTTCCCCACACTTGCTGATTCATGCATTTTCAAGACATAATCAATCAGAGGCCTGACTTTGTCCATTCCTATCACTTCAACATTCAACATACTATCTTCTGACTGCAGCTAATAAGGGCTCTTTCACCTGCACAAAATTTTACTCTGCATTAAATCAACACCATTCAACCTATTTTATTATCTGCATGGCACCTTCCTCACATAATACAGCTCAATTCTGGCCCCCCTTGGGCCATATTTGTGCTCTCCAGAACACCAATTTGAAGAAAAAACGAATACATTCATAAATGAAGATAAGACCTTGCTAATATTTAAACTACTTGAGCAAAAGGAGGGAGGTGGCAGGTGGTGGTGGGGGTGGCAAGATTTGTAAATGTGCCCAACTAATGCAATCAATAATGACTTAAATTGTTGCTGTATTTTTTTAAGTAAAAATAATCTTTTTATGTGCAAAAAAACAAATACTGGATTTTTTTCCATGTAAACATCCTTCAAAGTCAGTGGCTGGATTCAAACCCCCATCCAGGGGTAGCTTCCTGCACCAAAGGCACTAGACTTTGCCTCTGAGCTATAGGCTTTTGATGGGTTTCTGTTGTGCAAGAGACCCTATCAGTATCTGACAGGCCGTGGTGTCATTGCTAATGGCTGCCACTGCACACGACACATCATAACCATGATATAGGGAAGATTTGACAAGCTACATAAAGGGAACCCCGTCTGGTCCAGTGGGTAAATTCCTGCCTTCCACCCAGACATGCAGGGTTCAACTCCTGGGCCCGACAGATGACTCACTCAATCTCTCAGCAAGCATCTGTGCATTAACCACTTGTTTTCTTGCAGTTTTCCTTCCAAATCCTGCAACCCCTTCACCACAAATACAGTCCAATCATTCCTCGATACTCATTCACTCAGTCATTCCACTCCGCCATGCTACAGGCTGAACAAAAACCAACAAGAACAAGAGCTAGTTCAGCAAGCAAATTTAAAGCCTCTCTTTGGATTTATGTTGATGCTGCTGCCCTCTAGTAATGTTATATGTCAACTGCAGCATAATCAAAGTATTGAGAAAGGGGCAGTCCTATGCAAATAATCTCCTCCCATGATTACTTCTCTGAGCTTCCGTAGTGGTACGATGATAGGACCTTCAACATATGGTCTTCAGCAGATTTCTAAAGTTGCCAAATTGTCTTAGGCTAAGGATTGTTCCAGTCGAAGGCCTTCAGATAAGGACCCCACCCTCACTTAGCAGGGTCGAGAATTACCTGCAGTAATCCTCTATTCAGAACATGGGTGTTCGTGGGCCTACTGTAAAAGCTATATGCTAAAACTGGGATGTCTAAAGTCCCAGTCCTGGTCTCACTGTCAGAGGCACAGCAGAACACAGCCTGCCAGACATGGCCATGCAATGCCATGCCAAACCAAATGCTCCTTCCCCACACTTGCTGCATCATGCATTTTCAAGACAAAATCAATCAGAGGCCTGACTTTGTCGCTTTCCTATCACTTCAACATTCAACATACTACCTTCTGACTGCAGCTAATAAGGGCTCTTTCACCTGCACAAAATTTTACTCTGCATTAAATCAACACCATTCAACCTATTTTATTATCTGCATGGCACCTTCCTCACATAATACAGCTCAATTCTGGCCCTCCTTGGGCCATATTTGTGCTCTCCAGAACACCAATTTGAAATAAAAACGAATACATTCATAAATGAAGATAAGACCTTGCTAATATTTAAACTACTTGAGCAAAAGGAGGGAGGTGGCAGGTGGTGGTGAGGGTGGCAAGATTTGTAAATGTGCCCAACTAATGCAATCAAAAAATGACTTAAATTGTTGCTGTATTTTTTTAAGTAAAAATAATCTTTTTATGTGCAAAAAATCAAATACTGGATTTTTTTTCCATGTAAACATCCTTCAAAGTCAGTGGCTGGATTCAAACCCCCATCCAGGGGTAGCTTCCTGCACCAAAGGCACTAGACTTTGCCTATGCGCTATAGGCTTTTGATGGGTTTCAGTTGTGCAAGAGACCCTATCAGCATCTGACAGGCCGTGGTGTCATTACTAATGGCTGCCACTGCACAGGACATCATAGCCATGATATAGGGAAGATTTGACAAGCTACATATAGGGAAGCCCATCTGGTCCAGTGGGTAAGTTCCTGCCTTCCACCCAGACATGCAGGGTTCAATTCCAGGGCCCGACAGATGACACACTAAATCTCTCAGCAAGCATCTGTACATTAACCACTTATTTTCTTGCAGTTTTCCTTCCAAATCCTGCAACCTCTTCACCACAAATACAGTCCAATCATTCCTCGATACTCATTCACTCAGTCATTCCACTCCGCCATGCTACAGGGTGAACAAAAACCAACAAGAACAAGAGCTAGTTCAGCAAGCAAATTTATAGCCTCTCTTTGGATTTATGTTGATGCTGCTGCCCTCTAGTAATGTTATATGTCAACTGCAGCATAATCAAAGGATTGAGAAAGGGGCAGTCCTATGCAAATAATCTCCTCCCATGATTACTTCTCTGAGCTTCCGTAGTGGTACGATGATAGGACCTTCAACAAATGGTCTTCAGCAGATTTCTAAAGTTGCCAAATTGTCTTAGGCTAAGGATTGTTCCAGTCAAAGGCCGTCAGATAAGGACCCCACCCTCACTTAGCAGGGTCCAGAATTACCTGCAGTAATCCTCTATACAGAACATGGGTGTTCGTGGGCGTTTGTGGGCCTACTGTAAAGGCTATATGCTAAAACGGGGATGTCTAAAGTCCCAGTCCCAGTCCCAGTCCCAGTCCCAGTCCCAGTCCCAGTCCCAGTCCCAGTCCCAGTCCCAGTCCCAGTCCCAGTCCCAGTCCCAGTCCCAGTCCCGGTCTCACTGTCAGAGGCACAGCATAACACAGCCTGCCAGACATGACCGTGCAATGCAATGCCAAACCAAATGCTCCTTCCCCACACTTGCTGCATCATGCAATTTCAAGACATAATCAATCAGAGGCCTGACTTTGTCCTTTCCTACCATTTCAACATTCAACATACTACCTTCTGACTGCAGCTAGTAAGGACTCTTTCACCTGCACTAAATTTTACCCTGCATTAAGTCAACACCATTCAACCTATTTTATTATCTGTATGGCACCTTCCTCACATAATACAGCTCAATTCTGGCCCCCCTTGGGCCATATTTGTGCTCTCCAGAACACCAATTTGAAGAAAAAACAAATACATTCATAAATGAAGATAAGACCTTGCTAATATTTAAACTACTTGAGCAAAAGGAGGGAGGTGGCAGGTGGTGGTGGGGGTGGCAAGATTTCTAAATGTGCCCAACTAATGCAATCAAAAAATGACTTAAATTGTTCCTGTATTTTTTTAAGTAAAAATAATCTTTTTATGTGCAAAAAATCAAATACTGGATTTTTTTTCCATGTAAACATCCTTCAAAGTCAGTGGCTGGATTCAAACCCCCATCCAGGGGTAGCTTCCTGCACCAAAGGCACTAGACTTTGCCTATGCACTATGGGCTTTTGGTGGGTTTCAGTTGTGCAAGAGACCCTATCAGCATCTGACAGGCCGTGGTGTCATTGCTAATGGCTGCCACTGCACAGGACACATCATAGCCATGATATAGGGAAGATTTGACAAGCTACATATAGGGAAGCCCGTCTGGTCCAGTGGGTAAGTTCCTACCTTACATGCAGGGTTCAATTCCAGGGCCTGACAGATGACACACTAAATCTCTCAGCAAGCATCTGTGCATTAACCACTTATTTTCTTGCAGTTTTCCTTCCAAATCCTGCAACCCCTTCACCACAAATACAGTCCAATCATTACTCGATACTCATTCACTCAGTCATTCCACTCCGCCATGCTACAGGCTGAACAAAAACCAACAAGAACAAGAGCTAGTTCAGCAAGCAAATTTAAAGCCTCTCTTTGGATTTATGTTGATGCTACTGCCCTCTAGTAATGTTATATGTCAACTGCAGCAAAATCAAAGGATTGAGAAAGGGGCAGTCCTATGCAAATAATCTCCTCCCATGATTACTTCTCTGAGCTTCCGTAGTGGTACGATGATAGGACCTTCAACAAATGGTCTTCAGCAGATTTCTAAAGTTGCCAAATTGTCTTAGGCTAAGGATTGTTCCAGTCAAAGGCCGTCAGATAAGGACCCCACCCTCACTTAGCAGGGTCCAGAATTACCTGCAGTAATCATCTATACAGAACATGGGCGTTCGTGGGCGTTTGTGGGCCTACTGTAAAGGCTATATGCTAAAACTGGGATGTCTAAAGTCCCAGTCCCAGTCCCAGTCCCAGTCCCAGTCCCAGTCCCAGTCCCAGTCCCAGTCCCAGTCCCAGTCCCAGTCCCAGTCCCAGTCCCAGTCCCAGTCCCAGTCCCAGTCCCAGTCCCAGTCCCAGTCCCAGTCCCAGTCCCAGTCCTGGTCTCACTGTCAGAGGCACAGCATAACACAGCCTGCCAGACATGGCCGTGCAATGCCATGCCAAACCAAATGCTCCTTCCCCACACTTGCTGATTCAT
Organism: Pleurodeles waltl; assembly: GCF_031143425.1. Taxonomy (NCBI): domain Eukaryota; kingdom Metazoa; phylum Chordata; class Amphibia; order Caudata; family Salamandridae; genus Pleurodeles; species Pleurodeles waltl. Next base: position 711,833 of record NW_027149838.1, on the reverse strand, counting down.
GCATTTTCAAGACATAATCAATCAGAGTCCTGACTTTGTCCTTTCCTATCACTTCAACATTCAACATACTATCTTCTGACTGCAGCTAATAAGGGCTCTTTCACCTGCACAAAATTTTACTCTGCATTAAATCAACACCATTCAACCTATTTTATTATCTGCATGGCACCTTCCTCACATAATACAGCTCAATTCTGGCCCCCCTTGGGCCATATTTGTGCTCTCCAGAACACCAATTTGAAATAAAAACGAATACATTCATAAGTGAAGATAAGACCTTGCTAATATTTAAACTACTTGAGCAAAAGGAGGGAGGTGGCAGGTGGTGGTGAGGGTGGCAAGATTTGTAAATGTGCCCAACTAATGCAATCAAAAAATGACTTAAATTGTTGCTGTATTTTTTTAAGTAAAAATAATCTTTTTATGTGCAAAAAATCAAATACTGGATTTTTTTTCCATGTAAACATCCTTCAAAGTCAGTGGCTGGATTCAAACCCCCATCCAGGGGTAGCTTCCTGCACCAAAGGCACTAGACTTTGCCTATGCGATATAGGCTTTTGATGGTTTTCAGTTGTGCAAGAGACCCTATCAGCATCTGACAGGCCGTGGTGTCATTGCTAATGGCTGCCACTGTACAGGACACATCATAGCCATGATATAGGGAAGATTTGACAAGCTACATATAGGGAAGCCCGTCTGGTCCAGTGGGTAAGTTCCTGCTTTCCACCCAGACATGCAGGGTTCAATTCCAGGGCCCGACAGATGACACTCTAAATCTCTCAGCAAGCATCTGTACATTAACCACTTATTTTCTTGCAGTTTTCCTTCCAAATCCTGCAACCCCTTCACCACAAATACAGTCCAATCATTCCTCGATACTCATTCACTCAGTCATTCCACTCCGCCATGCTACAGGGTGAACAAAAACCAACAAGAACAAGAGCTAGTTCAGCAAGCAAATTTATAGCCTCTCTTTGGATTTATGTTGATGCTGCTGCCCTCTAGTAATGTTATATGTCAACTGCAGCATAATCAAAGGATTGAGAAAGGGGCAGTCCTATGCAAATAATCTCCTCCCATGATTACTTCTCTGAGCTTCCGTAGTGGTACGATGATAGGACCTTCAACAAATGGTCTTCAGCAGATTTCTAAAGTTGCCAAATTGTCTTAGGCTAAAGATTGTTCCAGTCGAAGGCCTTCAGATAAGGACCCCACCCTCACTTAGCAGGGTCGAGAATTACCTGCAGTAATCCTCTATACAGAACATGGGTGTTTGTGGGCCTACTGTGAAGGCTATATGCTAAAACTGGGATGTCTAAAGTCCCAGTCCTGGTCTCACTGTCAGAGGCACAGCATAACACAGCCTGCCAGACATGACCGTGCAATGCCATGCCAAACCAAATGTTCCTTCCCCACACTTGCTGATTCATGCATTTTCAAGACATAATCAATCAGAGGCCTGACTTTGTCCATTCCTATCACTTCAACATTCAACATACTATCTTCTGACTGCAGCTAATAAGGGCTCTTTCACCTGCACAAAATTTTACTCTGCATTAAATCAACACCATTCAACCTATTTTATTATCTGCATGGCACCTTCCTCACATAATACAGCTCAATTCTGGCCCCCCTTGGGCCATATTTGTGCTCTCCAGAACACCAATTTGAAGAAAAAACGAATACATTCATAAATGAAGATAAGACCTTGCTAATATTTAAACTACTTGAGCAAAAGGAGGGAGGTGGCAGGTGGTGGTGGGGGTGGCAAGATTTGTAAATGTGCCCAACTAATGCAATCAATAATGACTTAAATTGTTGCTGTATTTTTTTAAGTAAAAATAATCTTTTTATGTGCAAAAAAACAAATACTGGATTTTTTTCCATGTAAACATCCTTCAAAGTCAGTGGCTGGATTCAAACCCCCATCCAGGGGTAGCTTCCTGCACCAAAGGCACTAGACTTTGCCTCTGAGCTATAGGCTTTTGATGGGTTTCTGTTGTGCAAGAGACCCTATCAGTATCTGACAGGCCGTGGTGTCATTGCTAATGGCTGCCACTGCACACGACACATCATAGCCATGATATAGGGAAGATTTGACAAGCTACATAAAGGGAACCCCGTCTGGTCCAGTGGGTAAATTCCTGCCTTCCACCCAGACATGCAGGGTTCAACTCCTGGGCCCGACAGATGACACACTCAATCTCTCAGCAAGCATCTGTGCATTAACCACTTGTTTTCTTGCAGTTTTCCTTCCAAATCCTGCAACCCCTTCACCACAAATACAGTCCAATCATTCCTCGATACTCATTCACTCAGTCATTCCACTCCGCCATGCTACAGGCTGAACAAAAACCAACAAGAACAAGAGCTAGTTCAGCAAGCAAATTTAAAGCCTCTCTTTGGATTTATGTTGATGCTGCTGCCCTCTAGTAATGTTATATGTCAACTGCAGCATAATCAAAGTATTGAGAAAGGGGCAGTCCTATGCAAATAATCTCCTCCCATGATTACTTCTCTGAGCTTCCGTAGTGGTACGATGATAGGACCTTCAACATATGGTCTTCAGCAGATTTCTAAAGTTGCCAAATTGTCTTAGGCTAAGGATTGTTCCAGTCGAAGGCCTTCAGATAAGGACCCCACCCTCACTTAGCAGGGTCGAGAATTACCTGCAGTAATCCTCTATACAGAACATGGGTGTTCGTGGGCCTACTGTAAAAGCTATATGCTAAAACTGGGATGTCTAAAGTCCCAGTCCTGGTCTCACTGTCAGAGGCACAGCATAACACAGCCTGCCAGACATGGCCATGCAATGCCATGCCAAACCAAATGCTCCTTCCCCACACTTGCTGCATCATGCATTTTCAAGACAAAATCAATCAGAGGCCTGACTTTGTCGCTTTCCTATCACTTCAACATTCAACATACTACCTTCTGACTGCAGCTAATAAGGGCTCTTTCACCTGCACAAAATTTTACTCTGCATTAAATCAACACCATTCAACCTATTTTATTATCTGCATGGCACCTTCCTCACATAATACAGCTCAATTCTGGCCCTCCTTGGGCCATATTTGTGCTCTCCAGAACACCAATTTGAAATAAAAACGAATACATTCATAAATGAAGATAAGACCTTGCTAATATTTAAACTACTTGAGCAAAAGGAGGGAGGTGGCAGGTGGTGGTGAGGGTGGCAAGATTTGTAAATGTGCCCAACTAATGCAATCAAAAAATGACTTAAATTGTTGCTGTATTTTTTTAAGTAAAAATAATCTTTTTATGTGCAAAAAATCAAATACTGGTTTTTTTTTCCATGTAAACATCCTTCAAAGTCAGTGGCTGGATTCAAACCCCCATCCAGGGGTAGCTTCCTGCACCAAAGGCACTAGACTTTGCCTATGCGCTATAGGCTTTTGATGGGTTTCAGTTGTGCAAGAGACCCTATCAGCATCTGACAGGCCGTGGTGTCATTGCTAATGGCTGCCACTGCACAGGACATCATAGCCATGATATAGGGAAGATTTGACAAGCTACAAATAGGGAAGCCCATCTGGTCCAGTGGGTAAGTTCCTCTCTTCCACCCAGACATGCAGGGTTCAATTCCAGGGCCCGACAGATGACACACTAAATCTCTCAGCAAGCATCTGTACATTAACCACTTATTTTCTTGCAGTTTTCCTTCCAAATCCTGCAACCCCTTCACCACAAATACAGTCCAATCATTCCTCGATACTCATTCACTCAGTCATTCCACTCCGCCATGCTACAGGGTGAACAAAAACCAACAAGAACAAGAGCTAGTTCAGCAAGCAAATTTATAGCCTCTCTTTGGATTTATGTTGATGCTGCTGCCCTCTAGTAATGTTATATGTCAACTGCAGCATAATCAAAGGATTGAGAAAGGGGCAGTCCTATGCAAATAATCTCCTCCCATGATTACTTCTCTGAGCTTCCGTAGTGGTACGATGATAGGACCTTCAACAAATGGTCTTCAGCAGATTTCTAAAGTTGCCAAATTGTCTTAGGCTAAGGATTGTTCCAGTCAAAGGCCGTCAGATAAGGACCCCACCCTCACTTAGCAGGGTCCAGAATTACCTGCAGTAATCCTCTATACAGAACATGGGCGTTCGTGGGCCTACTGTAAAGGCTATATGCTAAAACTGGGGTGTCTAAAGTCCCAGTCCCAGTCCCAGTCCCAGTCCCAGTCCCAGTCCCAGTCCCAGTCCCAGTCCCAGTCCCAGTCCCAGTCCCAGTCCCAGTCCTGGTCTCACTGTCAGAGGCACAGCATAACACAGCCTGCCAGACATGACCGTGCAATGCCATGCCAAACCAAATGCTCCTTCCCCACACTTGCTGCATCATGCAATTTCAAGACATAATCAATCAGAGGCCTGACTTTGTCCTTTCCTACCATTTCAACATTCAACATACTACCTTCTGACTGCAGCTAGTAAGGACTCTTTCACCTGCACAAAATTTTACCCTGCATTAAGTCAACACCATTCAACCTATTTTATTATCTGTATGGCACCTTCCTCACATAATACAGCTCAATTCTGGCCCCCCTTGGGCCATATTTGTGCTCTCCAGAACACCAATTTGAAGAAAAAACAAATACATTCATAAATGAAGATAAGACCTTGCTAATATTTAAACTACTTGAGCAAAAGGAGGGAGGTGGCAGGTGGTGGTGGGGGTGGCAAGATTTCTAAATGTGCCCAACTAATGCAATCAAAAAATGACTTAAATTGTTCCTGTATTTTTTTAAGTAAAAATAATCTTTTTATGTGCAAAAAATCAAATACTGGATTTTTTTTCCATGTAAACATCCTTCAAAGTCAGTGGCTGGATTCAAACCCCCATCCAGGGGTAGCTTCCTGCACCAAAGGCACTAGACTTTGCCTATGCACTATGGGCTTTTGGTGGGTTTCAGTTGTGCAAGAGACCCTATCAGCATCTGACAGGCCGTGGTGTCATTGCTAATGGCTGCCACTGCACAGGACACATCATAGCCATGATATAGGGAAGATTTGACAAGCTACATATAGGGAAGCCCGTCTGGTCCAGTGGGTAAGTTCCTACCTTACATGCAGGGTTCAATTCCAGGGCCTGACAGATGACACACTAAATCTCTCAGCAAGCATCTGTGCATTAACCACTTATTTTCTTGCAGTTTTCCTTCCAAATCCTGCAACCCCTTCACCACAAATACAGTCCAATCATTACTCGATACTCATTCACTCAGTCATTCCACTCCGCCATGCTACAGGCTGAACAAAAACCAACAAGAACAAGAGCTAGTTCAGCAAGCAAATTTAAAGCCTCTCTTTGGATTTATGTTGATGCTACTGCCCTCTAGTAATGTTATATGTCAACTGCAGCAAAATCAAAGGATTGAGAAAGGGGCAGTCCTATGCAAATAATCTCCTCCCATGATTACTTCTCTGAGCTTCCGTAGTGGTACGATGATAGGACCTTCAACAAATGGTCTTCAGCAGATTTCTAAAGTTGCCAAATTGTCTTAGGCTAAGGATTGTTCCAGTCAAAGGCCGTCAGATAAGGACCCCACCCTCACTTAGCAGGGTCCAGAATTACCTGCAGTAATCCTCTATACAGAACATGGGCGTTCGTGGGCGTTTATGGGCCTACTGTAAAGGCTATATGCTAAAACTGGGATGTCTAAAGTCCCAGTCCCAGTCCCAGTCCCAGTCCCAGTCCCAGTCCCAGTCCCAGTCCCAGTCCCAGTCCCAGTCCCAGTCCCAGTCCCAGTCCCAGTCCCAGTCCCAGTCCCAGTCCCAGTCCCAGTCCCAGTCTTGGTCTCACTGTCAGAGGCACAGCATAACACAGCCTGCCAGACATGGCCGTGCAATGCCATGCCAAACCAAATGCTCCTTCCCCACACTTGCTGATTCATGCATTTTCAAGACATAATCAATCAGAGTCCTGACTTTGTCCTTTCCTATCACTTCAACATTCAACATACTATCTTCTGACTGCAGCTAATAAGGGCTCTTTCACCTGCACAAAATTTTACTCTGCATTAAATCAACACCATTCAACCTATTTTATTATCTGCATGGCACCTTCCTCACATAATACAGCTCAATTCTGGCCCCCCTTGGGCCATATTTGTGCTCTCCAGAACACCAATTTGAAATAAAAACGAATACATTCATAAGTGAAGATAAGACCTTGCTAATATTTAAACTACTTGAGCAAAAGGAGGGAGGTGGCAGGTGGTGGTGAGGGTGGCAAGATTTGTAAATGTGCCCAACTAATGCAATCAAAAAATGACTTAAATTGTTGCTGTATTTTTTTAAGTAAAAATATTCTTTTTATGTGCAAAAAATCAAATACTGGATTTTTTTTCCATGTAATCATCCTTCAAAGTCAGTGGCTGGATTCAAACCCCCATCCAGGGGTAGCTTCCTGCACCAAAGGCACTAGACTTTGCCTATGCGATATAGGCTTTTGATGGTTTTCAGTTGTGCAAGAGACCCTATCAGCATCTGACAGGCCGTGGTGTCATTGCTAATGGCTGACACTGTACAGGACACATCATAGCCATGATATAGGGAAGATTTGACAAGCTACATATAGGGAAGCCCGTCTGGTCCAGTGGGTAAGTTCCTGCTTTCCACCCAGACATGCAGGGTTCAATTCCAGGGCCCGACAGATGACACACTAAATCTCTCAGCAAGCATCTGTACATTAACCACTTATTTTCTTGCAGTTTTCCTTCCAAATCCTGCAACCCCTTCACCACAAATACAGTCCAATCATTCCTCGATACTCATTCACTCAGTCATTCCACTCCGCCATGCTACAGGGTGAACAAAAACCAACAAGAACAAGAGCTAGTTCAGCAAGCAAATTTATAGCCTCTCTTTGGATTTATGTTGATGCTGCTGCCCTCTAGTAATGTTATATGTCAACTGCAGCATAATCAAAGGATTGAGAAAGGGGCAGTCCTATGCAAATAATCTCCTCCCATGATTACTTCTCTGAGCTTCCGTAGTGGTACGATGATAGGACCTTCAACAAATGGTCTTCAGCAGATTTCTAAAGTTGCCAAATTGTCTTAGGCTAAGGATTGTTCCAGTCGAAGGCCTTCAGATAAGGACCCCACCCTCACTTAGCAGGGTCCAGAATTACCTGCAGTAATCCTCTATACAGAACATGGGTGTTTGTGGGCCTACTGTGAAGGCTATATGCTAAAACTGGGATGTCTAAAGTCCCAGTTCTGGTCTCACTGTCAGAGGCACAGCATAACACAGCCTGCCAGACATGACTGTGCAATGCCATGCCAAACCAAATGCTCCTTCCCCACACTTGCTGATTCATGCATTTTCAAGACATAATCAATCAGAGGCCTGACTTTGTCCATTCCTATCACTTCAACATTCAACATACTATCTTCTGACTGCAGCTAATAAGGGCTCTTTCACCTGCACAAAATTTTACTCTGCATTAAATCAACACCATTCAACCTATTTTATTATCTGCATGGCACCTTCCTCACATAATACAGCTCAATTCTGGCCCCCCTTGGGCCATATTTGTGCTCTCCAGAACACCAATTTGAAGAAAAAACGAATACATTCATAAATGAAGATAAGACCTTGCTAATATTTAAACTACTTGAGCAAAAGGAGGGAGGTGGCAGGTGGTGGTGGGGGTGGCAAGATTTGTAAATGTGCCCAACTAATGCAATCAATAATGACTTAAATTGTTGCTGTATTTTTTTAAGTAAAAATAATCTTTTTATGTGCAAAAAAACAAATACTGGATTTTTTTCCATGTAAACATCCTTCAAAGTCAGTGGCTGGATTCAAACCCCCATCCAGGGGTAGCTTCCTGCACCAAAGGCACTAGACTTTGCCTCTGAGCTATAGGCTTTTGATGGGTTTCTGTTGTGCAAGAGACCCTATCAGTATCTGACAGGCCGTGGTGTCATTGCTAATGGCTGCCACTGCACACGACACATCATAGCCATGATATAGGGAAGATTTGACAAGCTACATAAAGGGAACCCCGTCTGGTCCAGTGGGTAAATTCCTGCCTTCCACCCAGACATGCAGGGTTCAACTCCTGGGCCCGACAGATGACACACTCAATCTCTCAGCAAGCATCTGTGCATTAACCACTTGTTTTCTTGCAGTTTTCCTTCCAAATCCTGCAACCCCTTCACCACAAATACAGTCCAATCATTCCTCGATACTCATTCACTCAGTCATTCCACTCCGCCATACTACAGGCTGAACAAAAACCAACAAGAACAAGAGCTAGTTCAGCAAGCAAATTTAAAGCCTCTCTTTGGATTTATGTTGATGCTGCTGCCCTCTAGTAATGTTATATGTCAACTGCAGCATAATCAAAGTATTGAGAAAGGGGCAGTCCTATGCAAATAATCTCCTCCCATGATTACTTCTCTGAGCTTCCGTAGTGGTACGATGATAGGACCTTCAACATATGGTCTTCAGCAGATTTCTAAAGTTGCCAAATTGTCTTAGGCTAAGGATTGTTCCAGTCGAAGGCCTTCAGATAAGGACCCCACCCTCACTTAGCAGGGTCGAGAATTACCTGCAGTAATCCTCTATACAGAACATGGGTGTTCGTGGGCCTACTGTAAAAGCTATATGCTAAAACTGGGATGTCTAAAGTCCCAGTCCTGGTCTCACTGTCAGAGGCACAGCATAACACAGCCTGCCAGACATGGCCATGCAATGCCATGCCAAACCAAATGCTCCTTCCCCACACTTGCTGCATCATGCATTTTCAAGACAAAATCAATCAGAGGCCTGACTTTGTCCCTTTCCTATCACTTCAACATTCAACATACTACCTTCTGACTGCAGCTAATAAGGGCTCTTTCACCTGCACAAAATTTTACTCTGCATTAAATCAACACCATTCAACCTATTTTATTATCTGCATGGCACCTTCCTCACATAATACAGCTCAATTCTGGCCCTCCTTGGGCCATATTTGTGCTCTCCAGAACACCAATTTGAAATAAAAACGAATACATTCATAAATGAAGATAAGACCTTGCTAATATTTAAACTACTTGAGCAAAAGGAGGGAGGTGGCAGGTGGAGGTGAGGGTGGCAAGATTTGTAAATGTGCCCAACTAATGCAATCAAAAAATGACTTAAATTGTTGCTGTATTTTTTTAAGTAAAAATAATCTTTTTATGTGCAAAAAATCAAATACTGGATTTTTTTTCCATGTAAACATCCTTCAAAGTCAGTGGCTGGATTCAAACCCCCATCCAGGGGTAGCTTCCTGCACCAAAGGCACTAGACTTTGCCTATGCGCTATAGGCTTTTGATGGGTTTCAGTTGTACAAGAGACCCTATCAGCATCTGACAGGCCGTGGTGTCATTGCTAATGGCTGCCACTGCACAGGACATCATAGCCATGATATAGGGAAGATTTGACAAGCCACATATAGGGAAGCCCATCTGGTCCAGTGGGTAAGTTCCTGCCTTCCACCCAGACATGCAGGGTTCAATTCCAGGGCCCGACAGATGACACACTAAATCTCTCAGCAAGCATCTGTACATTAACCACTTATTTTCTTGCAGTTTTCCTTCCAAATCCTGCAACCCCTTCACCACAAATACAGTCCAATCATTCCTCGATACTCATTCACTCAGTCATTCCACTCCGCCATGCTACAGGGTGAACAAAAACCAACAAGAACAAGAGCTAGTTCAGCAAGCAAATTTATAGCCTCTCTTTGGATTTATGTTGATGCTGCTGCCCTCTAGTAATGTTATATGTCAACTGCAGCATAATCAAAGGATTGAGAAAGGGGCAGTCCTATGCAAATAATCTCCTCCCATGATTACTTCTCTGAGCTTCCGTAGTGGTACGATGATAGGACCTTCAACAAATGGTCTTCAGCAGATTTCTAAAGTTGCCAAATTGTCTTAGGCTAAGGATTGTTCCAGTCAAAGGCCGTCAGATAAGGACCCCACCCTCACTTAGCAGGGTCCAGAATTACCTGCAGTAATCCTCTATACAGAACATGGGCGTTCGTGGGCGTTTGTGGGCCTACTGTAAAGGCTATATGCTAAAACTGGGATGTCTAAAGTCCCAGTCCCAGTCCCAGTCCCAGTCCCAGTCCCAGTCCCAGTCCCAGTCCCAGTCCCAGTCCCAGTCCCAGTCCCAGTCCCAGTCCCAGTCCCAGTCCCAGTCCTGGTCTCACTGTCAGAGGCACAGCATAACACAGCCTGCCAGACATGGCCGTGCAATGCCATGCCAAACCAAATGCTCCTTCCCCACACTTGCTGATTCATGCATTTTCAAGACATAATCAATCAGAGTCCTGACTTTGTCCTTTCCTATCACTTCAACATTCAACATACTATCTTCTGACTGCAGCTAATAAGGGCTCTTTCACCTGCACAAAATTTTACTCTGCATTAAATCAACACCATTCAACCTATTTTATTATCTGCATGGCACCTTCCTCACATAATACAGCTCAATTCTGGCCCTCCTTGGGCCATATTTGTGCTCTCCAGAACACCAATTTGAAATAAAAACGAATACATTCATAAATGAAGATAAGACCTTGCTAATATTTAAACTACTTGAGCAAAAGGAGGGAGGTGGCAGGTGGTGGTGAGGGTGGCAAGATTTGTAAATGTGCCCAACTAATGCAATCAAAAAATGACTTAAATTGTTGCTGTATTTTTTTAAGTAAAAATAATCTTTTTATGTGCAAAAAATCAAATACTGGATTTTTTTTCCATGTAAACATCCTTCAAAGTCAGTGGCTGGATTCAAACCCCCATCCAGGGGTAGCTTCCTGCACCAAAGGCACTAGACTTTGCCTATGCGCTATAGGCTTTTGATGGGTTTCAGTTGTACAAGAGACCCTATCAGCATCTGACAGGCCGTGGTGTCATTGCTAATGGCTGCCACTGCACAGGACATCATAGCCATGATATAGGGAAGATTTGACAAGCTACATATAGGGAAGCCCATCTGGTCCAGTGGGTAAGTTCCTGCCTTCCACCCAGACATGCAGGGTTCAATTCCAGGGCCCGACAGATGACACACTAAATCTCTCAGCAAGCATCTGTACATTAACCACTTATTTTCTTGCAGTTTTCCTTCCAAATCCTGCAACCCCTTCACCACAAATACAGTCCAATCATTCCTCGATACTCATTCACTCAGTCATTCCACTCCGCCATGCTACAGGGTGAACAAAAACCAACAAGAACAAGAGCTAGTTCAGCAAGCAAATTTATAGCCTCTCTTTGGATTTATGTTGATGCTGCTGCCCTCTAGTAATGTTATATGTCAACTGCAGCATAATCAAAGGATTGAGAAAGGGGCAGTCCTATGCAAATAATCTCCTCCCATGATTACTTCTCTGAGCTTCCGTAGTGGTACGATGATAGGACCTTCAACAAATGGTCTTCAGCAGATTTCTAAAGTTGCCAAATTGTCTTAGGCTAAGGATTGTTCCAGTCAAAGGCCGTCAGATAAGGACCCCACCCTCACTTAGCAGGGTCCAGAATTACCTGCAGTAATCCTCTATACAGAACATGGGCGTTCGTGGGCGTTTGTGGGCCTACTGTAAAGGCTATATGCTAAAACTGGGATGTCTAAAGTCCCAGTCCCAGTCCCAGTCCCAGTCCCAGTCCCAGTCCCAGTCCCAGTCCCAGTCCCAGTCCCAGTCCCAGTCCCAGTCCCAGTCCCAGTCCCAGTCCCAGTCCCAGTCCCAGTCCTGGTCTCACTGTCAGAGGCACAGCATAACACAGCCTGCCAGACATGGCCGTGCAATGCCATGCCAAATCAAATGCTCCTTCCCCACACTTGCTGATTCATGCATTTTCAAGACATAATCAATCAGAGTCCTGACTTTGTCCTTTCCTATCACTTCAACATTCAACATACTATCTTCTGACTGCAGCTAATAAGGGCTCTTTCACCTGCACAAAATTTTACTCTGCATTAAATCAACACCATTCAACCTATTTTATTATCTGCATGGCACCTTCCTCACATAATACAGCTCAATTCTGGCCCCCCTTGGGCCATATTTGTGCTCTCCAGAACACCAATTTGAAATAAAAACGAATACATTCATAAGTGAAGATAAGACCTTGCTAATATTTAAACTACTTGAGCAAAAGGAGGGAGGTGGCAGGTGGTGGTGAGGGTGGCAAGATTTGTAAATGTGCCCAACTAATGCAATCAAAAAATGACTTAAATTGTTGCTGTATTTTTTTAAGTAAAAATAATCTTTTTATGTGCAAAAAATCAAATACTGGATTTTTTTTCCATGTAAACATCCTTCAAAGTCAGTGGCTGGATTCAAACCCCCATCCAGGGGTAGCTTCCTGCACCAAAGGCACTAGACTTTGCCTATGCGATATAGGCTTTTGATGGTTTTCAGTTGTGCAAGAGACCCTATCAGCATCTGACAGGCCGTGGTGTCATTGCTAATGGCTGCCACTGCACACGACACATCATAGCCATGATATAGGGAAGATTTGACAAGCTACATAAAGGGAACCCCGTCTGGTCCAGTGGGTAAATTCCTGCCTTCCACCCAGACATGCAGGGTTCAACTCCTGGGCCCGACAGATGACACACTCAATCTCTCAGCAAGCATCTGTGCATTAACCACTTGTTTTCTTGCAGTTTTCCTTCCAAATCCTGCAACCCCTTCACCACAAATACAGTCCAATCATTCCTCGATACTCATTCACTCAGTCATTCCACTCCGCCATGCTACAGGCTGAACAAAAACCAACAAGAACAAGAGCTAGTTCAGCAAGCAAATTTAAAGCCTCTCTTTGGATTTATGTTGATGCTGCTGCCCTCTAGTAATGTTATATGTCAACTGCAGCATAATCAAAGTATTGAGAAAGGGGCAGTCCTATGCAAATAATCTCCTCCCATGATTACTTCTCTGAGCTTCCGTAGTGGTACGATGATAGGACCTTCAACATATGGTCTTCAGCAGATTTCTAAAGTTGCCAAATTGTCTTAGGCTAAGGATTGTTCCAGTCGAAGGCCTTCAGATAAGGACCCCACCCTCACTTAGCAGGGTCGAGAATTACCTGCAGTAATCCTCTATACAGAACATGGGTGTTCGTGGGCCTACTGTAAAAGCTATATGCTAAAACTGGGATGTCTAAAGTCCCAGTCCTGGTCTCACTGTCAGAGGCACAGCATAACACAGCCTGCCAGACATGGCCATGCAATGCCATGCCAAACCAAATACTCCTTCCCCACACTTGCTGCATCATGCATTTTCAAGACAAAATCAATCAGAGGCCTGACTTTGTCCCTTTCCTATCACTTCAACATTCAACATACTACCTTCTGACTGCAGCTAATAAGGGCTCTTTCACCTGCACAAAATTTTACTCTGCATTAAATCAACACCATTCAACCTATTTTATTATCTGCATGGCACCTTCCTCACATAATACAGCTCAATTCTGGCCCTCCTTGGGCCATATTTGTGCTCTCCAGAACACCAATTTGAAATAAAAACGAATACATTCATAAATGAAGATAAGACCTTGCTAATATTTAAACTACTTGAGCAAAAGGAGGGAGGTGGCAGGTGGTGGTGAGGGTGGCAAGATTTGTAAATGTGCCCAACTAATGCAATCAAAAAATGACTTAAATTGTTGCTGTATTTTTTTAAGTAAAAATAATCTTTTTATGTGCAAAAAATCAAATACTGGATTTTTTTTCCATGTAAACATCCTTCAAAGTCAGTGGCTGGATTCAAACCCCCATCCAGGGGTAGCTTCCTGCACCAAAGGCACTAGACTTTGCCTATGCGCTATAGGCTTTTGATGGGTTTCAGTTGTACAAGAGACCCTATCAGCATCTGACAGGCCGTGGTGTCATTGCTAATGGCTGCCACTGCACAGGACATCATAGCCATGATATAGGGAAGATTTGACAAGCTACATATAGGGAAGCCCATCTGGTCCAGTGGGTAAGTTCCTGCCTTCCACCCAGACATGCAGGGTTCAATTCCAGGGCCCGACAGATGACACACTAAATCTCTCAGCAAGCATCTGTAATTAACCACTTATTTTCTTGCAGTTTTCCTTCCAAATCCTGCAACCCCTTCACCACAAATACAGTCCAATCATTCCTCGATACTCATTCACTCAGTCATTCCACTCCGCCATGCTACAGGGTGAACAAAAACCAACAAGAACAAGAGCTAGTTCAGCAAGCAAATTTATAGCCTCTCTTTGGATTTATGTTGATGCTGCTGCCCTCTAGTAATGTTATATGTCAACTGCAGCATAATCAAAGGATTGAGAAAGGGGCAGTCCTATGCAAATAATCTCCTCCCATGATTACTTCTCTGAGCTTCCGTAGTGGTACGATGATAGGACCTTCAACAAATGGTCTTCAGCAGATTTCTAAAGTTGCCAAATTGTCTTAGGCTAAGGATTGTTCCAGTCAAAGGCCGTCAGATAAGGACCCCACCCTCACTTAGCAGGGTCCAGAATTACCTGCAGTAATCCTCTATACAGAACATGGGCGTTCGTGGGCGTTTGTGGGCCTACTGTAAAGGCTATATGCTAAAACTGGGATGTCTAAAGTCCCAGTCCCAGTCCCAGTCCCAGTCCCAGTCCCAGTCCCAGTCCCAGTCCCAGTCCCAGTCCCAGTCCCAGTCCCAGTCCCAGTCCCAGTCCTGGTCTCACTGTCAGAGGCACAGCATAACACAGCCTGCCAGACATGGCCGTGCAATGCCATGCCAAACCAAATGCTCCTTCCCCACACTTGCTGATTCATGCATTTTCAAGACATAATCAATCAGAGTCCTGACTTTGTCCTTTCCTATCACTTCAACATTCAACATACTATCTTCTGACTGCAGCTAATAAGGGCTCTTTCACCTGCACAAAATTTTACTCTGCATTAAATCAACACCATTCAACCTATTTTATTATCTGCATGGCACCTTCCTCACATAATACAGCTCAATTCTGGCCCCCCTTGGGCCATATTTGTGCTCTCCAGAACACCAATTTGAAATAAAAACGAATACATTCATAAGTGAAGATAAGACCTTGCTAATATTTAAACTACTTGAGCAAAAGGAGGGAGGTGGCAGGTGGTGGTGAGGGTGGCAAGATTTGTAAATGTGCCCAACTAATGCAATCAAAAAATGACTTAAATTGTTGCTGTATTTTTTTAAGTAAAAATAATCTTTTTATGTGCAAAAAATCAAATACTGGATTTTTTTTCCATGTAAACATCCTTCAAAGTCAGTGGCTGGATTCAAACCCCCATCCAGGGGTAGCTTCCTGCACCAAAGGCACTAGACTTTGCCTATGCGATATAGGCTTTTGATGGTTTTCAGTTGTGCAAGAGACCCTATCAGCATCTGACAGGCCGTGGTGTCATTGCTAATGGCTGCCACTGTACAGGACACATCATAGCCATGATATAGGGAAGATTTGACAAGCTACATATAGGGAAGCCCGTCTGGTCCAGTGGGTAAGTTCCTGCTTTCCACCCAGACATGCAGGGTTCAATTCCAGGGCCCGACAGATGACACACTAAATCTCTCAGCAAGCATCTGTACATTAACCACTTATTTTCTTGCAGTTTTCCTTCCAAATCCTGCAACCCCTTCACCACAAATACAGTCCAATCATTCCTCGATACTCATTCACTCAGTCATTCCACTCCGCCATGCTACAGGGTGAACAAAAACCAACAAGAACAAGAGCTAGTTCAGCAAGCAAATTTATAGCCTCTCTTTGGATTTATGTTGATGCTGCTGCCCTCTAGTAATGTTATATGTCAACTGCAGCATAATCAAAGGATTGAGAAAGGGGCAGTCCTATGCAAATAATCTCCTCCCATGATTACTTCTCTGAGCTTCCGTAGTGGTACGATGATAGGACCTTCAACAAATGGTCTTCAGCAGATTTCTAAAGTTGCCAAATTGTCTTAGGCTAAAGATTGTTCCAGTCGAAGGCCTTCAGATAAGGACCCCACCCTCACTTAGCAGGGTCCAGAATTACCTGCAGTAATCCTCTATACAGAACATGGGTGTTTGTGGGCCTACTGTGAAGGCTATATGCTAAAACTGGGATGTCTAAAGTCCCAGTCCTGGTCTCACTGTCAGAGGCACAGCATAACACAGCCTGCCAGACATGACCGTGCAATGCCATGCCAAACCAAATGCTCCTTCCCCACACTTGCTGATTCATGCATTTTCAAGACATAATCAATCAGAGGCCTGACTTTGTCCATTCCTATCACTTCAACATTCAACATACTATCTTCTGACTGCAGCTAATAAGGGCTCTTTCACCTGCACAAAATTTTACTCTGCATTAAATCAACACCATTCAACCTATTTTATTATCTGCATGGCACCTTCCTCACATAATACAGCTCAATTCTGGCCCCCCTTGGGCCATATTTGTGCTCTCCAGAACACCAATTTGAAGAAAAAACGAATACATTCATAAATGAAGATAAGACCTTGCTAATATTTAAACTACTTGAGCAAAAGGAGGGAGGTGGCAGGTGGTGGTGGGGGTGGCAAGATTTGTAAATGTGCCCAACTAATGCAATCAATAATGACTTAAATTGTTGCTGTATTTTTTTAAGTAAAAATAATCTTTTTATGTGCAAAAAAACAAATACTGGATTTTTTTCCATGTAAACATCCTTCAAAGTCAGTGGCTGGATTCAAACCCCCATCCAGGGGTAGCTTCCTGCACCAAAGGCACTAGACTTTGCCTCTGAGCTATAGGCTTTTGATGGGTTTCTGTTGTGCAAGAGACCCTATCAGTATCTGACAGGCCGTGGTGTCATTGCTAATGGCTGCCACTGCACACGACACATCATAGCCATGATATAGGGAAGATTTGACAAGCTACATAAAGGGAACCCCGTCTGGTCCAGTGGGTAAATTCCTGCCTTCCACCCAGACATGCAGGGTTCAACTCCTGGGCCCGACAGATGACACACTCAATCTCTCAGCAAGCATCTGTGCATTAACCACTTGTTTTCTTGCAGTTTTCCTTCCAAATCCTGCAACCCCTTCACCACAAATACAGTCCAATCATTCCTCGATACTCATTCACTCAGTCATTCCACTCCGCCATGCTACAGGCTGAACAAAAACCAACAAGAACAAGAGCTAGTTCAGCAAGCAAATTTAAAGCCTCTCTTTGGATTTATGTTGATGCTGCTGCCCTCTAGTAATGTTATATGTCAACTGCAGCATAATCAAAGTATTGAGAAAGGGGCAGTCCTATGCAAATAATCTCCTCCCATGATTACTTCTCTGAGCTTCCGTAGTGGTACGATGATAGGACCTTCAACATATGGTCTTCAGCAGATTTCTAAAGTTGCCAAATTGTCTTAGGCTAAGGATTGTTCCAGTCGAAGGCCTTCAGATAAGGACCCCACCCTCACTTAGCAGGGTCGAGAATTACCTGCAGTAATCCTCTATACAGAACATGGGTGTTCGTGGGCCTACTGTAAAAGCTATATGCTAAAACTGGGATGTCTAAAGTCCCAGTCCTGGTCTCACTGTCAGAGGCACAGCATAACACAGCCTGCCAGACATGGCCATGCAATGCCATGCCAAACCAAATGCTCCTTCCCCACACTTGCTGCATCATGCATTTTCAAGACAAAATCAATCAGAGGCCTGACTTTGTCGCTTTCCTATCACTTCAACATTCAACATACTACCTTCTGACTGCAGCTAATAAGGGCTCTTTCACCTGCACAAAATTTTACTCTGCATTAAATCAACACCATTCAACCTATTTTATTATCTGCATGGCACCTTCCTCACATAATACAGCTCAATTCTGGCCCTCCTTGGGCCATATTTGTGCTCTCCAGAACACCAATTTGAAATAAAAACGAATACATTCATAAATGAAGATAAGACCTTGCTAATATTTAAACTACTTGAGCAAAAGGAGGGAGGTGGCAGGTGGTGGTGAGGGTGGCAAGATTTGTAAATGTGCCCAACTAATGCAATCAAAAAATGACTTAAATTGTTGCTGTATTTTTTTAAGTAAAAATAATCTTTTTATGTGCAAAAAATCAAATACTGGATTTTTTTTCCATGTAAACATCCTTCAAAGTCAGTGGCTGGATTCAAACCCCCATCCAGGGGTAGCTTCCTGCACCAAAGGCACTAGACTTTGCCTATGCGATATAGGCTTTTGATGGTTTTCAGTTGTGCAAGAGACCCTATCAGCATCTGACAGGCCGTGGTGTCATTGCTAATGGCTGCCACTGTACAGGACACATCATAGCCATGATATAGGGAAGATTTGACAAGCTACATATAGGGAAGCCCGTCTGGTCCAGTGGGTAAGTTCCTGCTTTCCACCCAGACATGCAGGGTTCAATTCCAGGGCCCGACAGATGACACACTAAATCTCTCAGCAAGCATCTGTACATTAACCACTTATTTTCTTGCAGTTTTCCTTCCAAATCCTGCAACCCCTTCACCACAAATACAGTCCAATCATTCCTCGATACTCATTCACTCAGTCATTCCACTCCGCCATGCTACAGGGTGAACAAAAACCAACAAGAACAAGAGCTAGTTCAGCAAGCAAATTTATAGCCTCTCTTTGGATTTATGTTGATGCTGCTGCCCTCTAGTAATGTTATATGTCAACTGCAGCATAATCAAAGGATTGAGAAAGGGGCAGTCCTATGCAAATAATCTCCTCCCATGATTACTTCTCTGAGCTTCCGTAGTGGTACGATGATAGGACCTTCAACAAATGGTCTTCAGCAGATTTCTAAAGTTGCCAAATTGTCTTAGGCTAAAGATTGTTCCAGTCGAAGGCCTTCAGATAAGGACCCCACCCTCACTTAGCAGGGTCCAGAATTACCTGCAGTAATCCTCTATACAGAACATGGGTGTTTGTGGGCCTACTGTGAAGGCTATATGCTAAAACTGGGATGTCTAAAGTCCCAGTCCCAGTCCCAGTCCCAGTCCTGGTCTCACTGTCAGAGGCACAGCATAACACAGCCTGCCAGACATGGCCGTGCAATGCCATGCCAAATCAAATGCTCCTTCCCCACACTTGCTGATTCATGCATTTTCAAGACATAATCAATCAGAGTCCTGACTTTGTCCTTTCCTATCACTTCAACATTCAACATACTATCTTCTGACTGCAGCTAATAAGGGCTCTTTCACCTGCACAAAATTTTACTCTGCATTAAATCAACACCATTCAACCTATTTTATTATCTGCATGGCACCTTCCTCACATAATACAGCTCAATTCTGGCCCCCCTTGGGCCATATTTGTGCTCTCCAGAACACCAATTTGAAATAAAAACGAATACATTCATAAGTGAAGATAAGACCTTGCTAATATTTAAACTACTTGAGCAAAAGGAGGGAGGTGGCAGGTGGTGGTGAGGGTGGCAAGATTTGTAAATGTGCCCAACTAATGCAATCAAAAAATGACTTAAATTGTTGCTGTATTTTTTTAAGTAAAAATAATCTTTTTATGTGCAAAAAATCAAATACTGGATTTTTTTTCCATGTAAACATCCTTCAAAGTCAGTGGCTGGATTCAAACCCCCATCCAGGGGTAGCTTCCTGCACCAAAGGCACTAGACTTTGCCTATGCGATATAGGCTTTTGATGGTTTTCAGTTGTGCAAGAGACCCTATCAGCATCTGACAGGCCGTGGTGTCATTGCTAATGGCTGCCACTGCACACGACACATCATAGCCATGATATAGGGAAGATTTGACAAGCTACATAAAGGGAACCCCGTCTGGTCCAGTGGGTAAATTCCTGCCTTCCACCCAGACATGCAGGGTTCAACTCCTGGGCCCGACAGATGACACTCTCAATCTCTCAGCAAGCATCTGTGCATTAACCACTTGTTTTCTTGCAGTTTTCCTTCCAAATCCTGCAACCCCTTCACCACAAATACAGTCCAATCATTCCTCGATACTCATTCACTCAGTCATTCCACTCCGCCATGCTACAGGCTGAACAAAAACCAACAAGAACAAGAGCTAGTTCAGCAAGCAAATTTAAAGCCTCTCTTTGGATTTATGTTGATGCTGCTGCCCTCTAGTAATGTTATATGTCAACTGCAGCATAATCAAAGTATTGAGAAAGGGGCAGTCCTATGCAAATAATCTCCTCCCATGATTACTTCTCTGAGCTTCCGTAGTGGTACGATGATAGGACCTTCAACATATGGTCTTCAGCAGATTTCTAAAGTTGCCAAATTGTCTTAGGCTAAGGATTGTTCCAGTCGAAGGCCTTCAGATAAGGACCCCACCCTCACTTAGCAGGGTCGAGAATTACCTGCAGTAATCCTCTATACAGAACATGGGTGTTCGTGGGCCTACTGTAAAAGCTATATGCTAAAACTGGGATGTCTAAAGTCCCAGTCCTGGTCTCACTGTCAGAGGCACAGCATAACACAGCCTGCCAGACATGGCCATGCAATGCCATGCCAAACCAAATACTCCTTCCCCACACTTGCTGCATCATGCATTTTCAAGACAAAATCAATCAGAGGCCTGACTTTGTCCCTTTCCTATCACTTCAACATTCAACATACTACCTTCTGACTGCAGCTAATAAGGGCTCTTTCACCTGCACAAAATTTTACTCTGCATTAAATCAACACCATTCAACCTATTTTATTATCTGCATGGCACCTTCCTCACATAATACAGCTCAATTCTGGCCCTCCTTGGGCCATATTTGTGCTCTCCAGAACACCAATTTGAAATAAAAACGAATACATTCATAAATGAAGATAAGACCTTGCTAATATTTAAACTACTTGAGCAAAAGGAGGGAGGTGGCAGGTGGTGGTGAGGGTGGCAAGATTTGTAAATGTGCCCAACTAATGCAATCAAAAAATGACTTAAATTGTTGCTGTATTTTTTTAAGTAAAAATAATCTTTTTATGTGCAAAAAATCAAATACTGGATTTTTTTTCCATGTAAACATCCTTCAAAGTCAGTGGCTGGATTCAAACCCCCATCCAGGGGTAGCTTCCTGCACCAAAGGCACTAGACTTTGCCTATGCGCTATAGGCTTTTGATGGGTTTCAGTTGTACAAGAGACCCTATCAGCATCTGACAGGCCGTGGTGTCATTGCTAATGGCTGCCACTGCACAGGACATCATAGCCATGATATAGGGAAGATTTGACAAGCTACATATAGGGAAGCCCATCTGGTCCAGTGGGTAAGTTCCTGCCTGCCACCCAGACATGCAGGGTTCAATTCCAGGGCCCGACAGATGACACACTAAATCTCTCAGCAAGCATCTGTACATTAACCACTTATTTTCTTGCAGTTTTCCTTCCAAATCCTGCAACCCCTTCACCACAAATACAGTCCAATCATTCCTCGATACTCATTCACTCAGTCATTCCACTCCGCCATGCTACAGGGTGAACAAAAACCAACAAGAACAAGAGCTAGTTCAGCAAGCAAATTTATAGCCTCTCTTTGGATTTATGTTGATGCTGCTGCCCTCTAGTAATGTTATATGTCAACTGCAGCATAATCAAAGGATTGAGAAAGGGGCAGTCCTATGCAAATAATCTCCTCCCATGATTACTTCTCTGAGCTTCCGTAGTGGTACGATGATAGGACCTTCAACAAATGGTCTTCAGCAGATTTCTAAAGTTGCCAAATTGTCTTAGGCTAAGGATTGTTCCAGTCAAAGGCCGTCAGATAAGGACCCCACCCTCACTTAGCAGGGTCCAGAATTACCTGCAGTAATCCTCTATACAGAACATGGGCGTTCGTGGGCGTTTGTGGGCCTACTGTAAAGTATATATGCTAAAACTGGGATGTCTAAAGTCCCAGTCCCAGTCCCAGTCCCAGTCCCAGTCCCAGTCCCAGTCCCAGTCCCAGTCCCAGTCCCAGTCCCAGTCCCAGTCCCAGTCCCAGTCCCAGTCCCAGTCCCAGTCCCAGTCCCAGTCCTGGTCTCACTGTCAGAGGCACAGCATAACACAGCCTGCCAGACATGGCCGTGCAATGCCATGCCAAACCAAATGCTCCTTCCCCACACTTGCTGATTCATGCATTTTCAAGACATAATCAATCAGAGTCCTGACTTTGTCCTTTCCTATCACTTCAACATTCAACATACTATCTTCTGACTGCAGCTAATAAGGGCTCTTTCACCTGCACAAAATTTTACTCTGCATTAAATCAACACCATTCAACCTATTTTATTATCTGCATGGCACCTTCCTCACATAATACAGCTCAATTCTGGCCCTCCTTGGGCCATATTTGTGCTCTCCAGAACACCAATTTGAAATAAAAACGAATACATTCATAAATGAAGATAAGACCTTGCTAATATTTAAACTACTTGAGCAAAAGGAGGGAGGTGGCAGGTGGTGGTGAGGGTGGCAAGATTTGTAAATGTGCCCAACTAATGCAATCAAAAAATGACTTAAATTGTTGCTGTATTTTTTTAAGTAAAAATAATCTTTTTATGTGCAAAAAATCAAATACTGGATTTTTTTTCCATGTAAACATCCTTCAAAGTCAGTGGCTGGATTCAAACCCCCATCCAGGGGTAGCTTCCTGCACCAAAGGCACTAGACTTTGCCTATGCGCTATAGGCTTTTGATGGTTTTCAGTTGTACAAGAGACCCTATCAGCATCTGACAGGCCGTGGTGTCATTGCTAATGGCTGCCACTGCACAGGACATCATAGCCATGATATAGGGAAGATTTGACAAGCTACATATAGGGAAGCCCATCTGGTCCAGTGGGTAAGTTCCTGCCTTCCACCCAGACATGCAGGGTTCAATTCCAGGGCCCGACAGATGACACACTAAATCTCTCAGCAAGCATCTGTACATTAACCACTTATTTTCTTGCAGTTTCCTTCCAAATCCTGCAACCCCTTCACCACAAATACAGTCCAATCATTCCTCGATACTCATTCACTCAGTCATTCCACTCCGCCATGCTACAGGGTGAACAAAAACCAACAAGAACAAGAGCTAGTTCAGCAAGCAAATTTATAGCCTCTCTTTGGATTTATGTTGATGCTGCTGCCCTCTAGTAATGTTATATGTCAACTGCAGCATAATCAAAGGATTGAGAAAGGGGCAGTCCTATGCAAATAATCTCCTCCCATGATTACTTCTCTGAGCTTCCGTAGTGGTACGATGATAGGACCTTCAACAAATGGTCTTCAGCAGATTTCTAAAGTTGCCAAATTGTCTTAGGCTAAGGATTGTTCCAGTCAAAGGCCGTCAGATAAGGACCCCACCCTCACTTAGCAGGGTCCAGAATTACCTGCAGTAATCCTCTATACAGAACATGGGCGTTCGTGGGCGTTTGTGGGCCTACTGTAAAGGCTATATGCTAAAACTGGGATGTCTAAAGTCCCAGTCCCAGTCCCAGTCCCAGTCCCAGTCCCAGTCCCAGTCCCAGTCCCAGTCCCAGTCCCAGTCCCAGTCCCAGTCCTGGTCTCACTGTCAGAGGCACAGCATAACACAGCCTGCCAGACATGGCCGTGCAATGCCATGCCAAATCAAATGCTCCTTCCCCACACTTGCTGATTCATGCATTTTCAAGACATAATCAATCAGAGTCCTGACTTTGTCCTTTCCTATCACTTCAACATTCAACATACTATCTTCTGACTGCAGCTAATAAGGGCTCTTTCACCTGCACAAAATTTTACTCTGCATTAAATCAACACCATTCAACCTATTTTATTATCTGCATGGCACCTTCCTCACATAATACAGCTCAATTCTGGCCCCCCTTGGGCCATATTTGTGCTCTCCAGAACACCAATTTGAAATAAAAACGAATACATTCATAAGTGAAGATAAGACCTTGCTAATATTTAAACTACTTGAGCAAAAGGAGGGAGGTGGCAGGTGGTGGTGAGGGTGGCAAGATTTGTAAATGTGCCCAACTAATGCAATCAAAAAATGACTTAAATTGTTGCTGTATTTTTTTAAGTAAAAATAATCTTTTTATGTGCAAAAAATCAAATACTGGATTTTTTTTCCATGTAAACATCCTTCAAAGTCAGTGGCTGGATTCAAACCCCCATCCAGGGGTAGCTTCCTGCACCAAAGGCACTAGACTTTGCCTATGCGATATAGGCTTTTGATGGTTTTCAGTTGTGCAAGAGACCCTATCAGCATCTGACAGGCCGTGGTGTCATTGCTAATGGCTGCCACTGCACACGACACATCATAGCCATGATATAGGGAAGATTTGACAAGCTACATAAAGGGAACCCCGTCTGGTCCAGTGGGTAAATTCCTGCCTTCCACCCAGACATGCAGGGTTCAACTCCTGGGCCCGACAGATGACACACTCAATCTCTCAGCAAGCATCTGTGCATTAACCACTTGTTTTCTTGCAGTTTTCCTTCCAAATCCTGCAACCCCTTCACCACAAATACAGTCCAATCATTCCTCGATACTCATTCACTCAGTCATTCCACTCCGCCATGCTACAGGCTGAACAAAAACCAACAAGAACAAGAGCTAGTTCAGCAAGCAAATTTAAAGCCTCTCTTTGGATTTATGTTGATGCTGCTGCCCTCTAGTAATGTTATATGTCAACTGCAGCATAATCAAAGTATTGAGAAAGGGGCAGTCCTATGCAAATAATCTCCTCCCATGATTACTTCTCTGAGCTTCCGTAGTGGTACGATGATAGGACCTTCAACATATGGTCTTCAGCAGATTTCTAAAGTTGCCAAATTGTCTTAGGCTAAGGATTGTTCCAGTCGAAGGCCTTCAGATAAGGACCCCACCCTCACTTAGCAGGGTCGAGAATTACCTGCAGTAATCCTCTATACAGAACATGGGTGTTCGTGGGCCTACTGTAAAAGCTATATGCTAAAACTGGGATGTCTAAAGTCCCAGTTCTGGTCTCACTGTCAGAGGCACAGCATAACACAGCCTGCCAGACATGGCCATGCAATGCCATGCCAAACCAAATACTCCTTCCCCACACTTGCTGCATCATGCATTTTCAAGACAAAATCAATCAGAGGCCTGACTTTGTCCCTTTCCTATCACTTCAACATTCAACATACTACCTTCTGACTGCAGCTAATAAGGGCTCTTTCACCTGCACAAAATTTTACTCTGCATTAAATCAACACCATTCAACCTATTTTATTATCTGCATGGCACCTTCCTCACATAATACAGCTCAATTCTGGCCCTCCTTGGGCCATATTTGTGCTCTCCAGAACACCAATTTGAAATAAAAACGAATACATTCATAAATGAAGATAAGACCTTGCTAATATTTAAACTACTTGAGCAAAAGGAGGGAGGTGGCAGGTGGTGGTGAGGGTGGCAAGATTTGTAAATGTGCCCAACTAATGCAATCAAAAAATGACTTAAATTGTTGCTGTATTTTTTTAAGTAAAAATAATCTTTTTATGTGCAAAAAATCAAATACTGGATTTTTTTTCCATGTAAACATCCTTCAAAGTCAGTGGCTGGATTCAAACCCCCATCCAGGGGTAGCTTCCTGCACCAAAGGCACTAGACTTTGCCTATGCGCTATAGGCTTTTGATGGGTTTCAGTTGTACAAGAGACCCTATCAGCATCTGACAGGCCGTGGTGTCATTGCTAATGGCTGCCACTGCACAGGACATCATAGCCATGATATAGGGAAGATTTGACAAGCTACATATAGGGAAGCCCATCTGGTCCAGTGGGTAAGTTCCTGCCTTCCACCCAGACATGCAGGGTTCATTTCCAGGGCCCGACAGATGACACACTAAATCTCTCAGCAAGCATCTGTACATTAACCACTTATTTTCTTGCAGTTTTCCTTCCAAATCCTGCAACCCCTTCACCACAAATACAGTCCAATCATTCCTCGATACTCATTCACTCAGTCATTCCACTCCGCCATGCTACAGGGTGAACAAAAACCAACAAGAACAAGAGCTAGTTCAGCAAGCAAATTTATAGCCTCTCTTTGGATTTATGTTGATGCTGCTGCCCTCTAGTAATGTTATATGTCAACTGCAGCATAATCAAAGGATTGAGAAAGGGGCAGTCCTATGCAAATAATCTCCTCCCATGATTACTTCTCTGAGCTTCCGTAGTGGTACGATGATAGGACCTTCAACAAATGGTCTTCAGCAGATTTCTAAAGTTGCCAAATTGTCTTAGGCTAAGGATTGTTCCAGTCAAAGGCCGTCAGATAAGGACCCCACCCTCACTTAGCAGGGTCCAGAATTACCTGCAGTAATCCTCTATACAGAACATGGGCGTTCGTGGGCCTACTGTAAAGGCTATATGCTAAAACTGGGATGTCTAAAGTCCCAGTCCCAGTCCCAGTCCCAGTCCCAGTCCCAGTCCCAGTCCCAGTCCCAGTCCCAGTCCCAGTCCCAGTCCCAGTCCCAGTCCCAGTCCCAGTCCCAGTCCCAGTCCCAGTCCCAGTCCCAGTCCTGGTCTCACTGTCAGAGGCACAGCATAACACAGCCTGCCAGACATGACCGTGCAATGCCATGCCAAACCAAATGCTCCTTCCCCACACTTGCTGCATCATGCAATTTCAAGACATAATCAATCAGAGGCCTGACTTTGTCCTTTCCTACCATTTCAACATTCAACATACTACCTTCTGACTGCAGCTAGTAAGGACTCTTTCACCTGCACAAAATTTTACCCTGCATTAAGTCAACACCATTCAACCTATTTTATTATCTGTATGGCACCTTCCTCACATAATACAGCTCAATTCTGGCCCCCCTTGGGCCATATTTGTGCTCTCCAGAACACCAATTTGAAGAAAAAACAAATACATTCATAAATGAAGATAAGACCTTGCTAATATTTAAACTACTTGAGCAAAAGGAGGGAGGTGGCAGGTGGTGGTGGGGGTGGCAAGATTTCTAAATGTGCCCAACTAATGCAATCAAAAAATGACTTAAATTGTTCCTGTATTTTTTTAAGTAAAAATAATCTTTTTATGTGCAAAAAATCAAATACTGGATTTTTTTTCCATGTAAACATCCTTCAAAGTCAGTGGCTGGATTCAAACCCCCATCCAGGGGTAGCTTCCTGCACCAAAGGCACTAGACTTTGCCTATGCACTATGGGCTTTTGGTGGGTTTCAGTTGTGCAAGAGACCCTATCAGCATCTGACAGGCCGTGGTGTCATTGCTAATGGCTGCCACTGCACAGGACACATCATAGCCATGATATAGGGAAGATTTGACAAGCTACATATAGGGAAGCCCGTCTGGTCCAGTGGGTAAGTTCCTACCTTACATGCAGGGTTCAATTCCAGGGCCTGACAGATGACACACTAAATCTCTCAGCAAGCATCTGTGCATTAACCACTTATTTTCTTGCAGTTTTCCTTCCAAATCCTGCAACCCCTTCACCACAAATACAGTCCAATCATTACTCGATACTCATTCACTCAGTCATTCCACTCCGCCATGCTACAGGCTGAACAAAAACCAACAAGAACAAGAGCTAGTTCAGCAAGCAAATTTAAAGCCTCTCTTTGGATTTATGTTGATGCTACTGCCCTCTAGTAATGTTATATGTCAACTGCAGCAAAATCAAAGGATTGAGAAAGGGGCAGTCCTATGCAAATAATCTCCTCCCATGATTACTTCTCTGAGCTTCCGTAGTGGTACGATGATAGGACCTTCAACAAATGGTCTTCAGCAGATTTCTAAAGTTGCCAAATTGTCTTAGGCTAAGGATTGTTCCAGTCAAAGGCCGTCAGATAAGGACCCCACCCTCACTTAGCAGGGTCCAGAATTACCTGCAGTAATCCTCTATACAGAACATGGGCGTTCGTGGGCGTTTATGGGCCTACTGTAAAGGCTATATGCTAAAACTGGGATGTCTAAAGTCCCAGTCCCAGTCCCAGTCCCAGTCCCAGTCCCAGTCCCAGTCCCAGTCCCAGTCCCAGTCCCAGTCCCAGTCCCAGTCTCACTGTCAGAGGCACAGCATAACACAGCCTGCCAGACATGGCCGTGCAATGCCATGCCAAACCAAATGCTCCTTCCCCACACTTGCTGATTCATGCATTTTCAAGACATAATCAATCAGAGTCCTGACTTTGTCCTTTCCTATCACTTCAACATTCAACATACTATCTTCTGACTGCAGCTAATAAGGGCTCTTTCACCTGCACAAAATTTTACTCTGCATTAAATCAACACCATTCAACCTATTTTATTATCTGCATGGCACCTTCCTCACATAATACAGCTCAATTCTGGCCCCCCTTGGGCCATATTTGTGCTCTCCAGAACACCAATTTGAAATAAAAACGAATACATTCATAAGTGAAGATAAGACCTTGCTAATATTTAAACTACTTGAGCAAAAGGAGGGAGGTGGCAGGTGGTGGTGAGGGTGGCAAGATTTGTAAATGTGCCCAACTAATGCAATCAAAAAATGACTTAAATTGTTGCTGTATTTTTTTAAGTAAAAATATTCTTTTTATGTGCAAAAAATCAAATACTGGATTTTTTTTCCATGTAATCATCCTTCAAAGTCAGTGGCTGGATTCAAACCCCCATCCAGGGGTAGCTTCCTGCACCAAAGGCACTAGACTTTGCCTATGCGATATAGGCTTTTGATGGTTTTCAGTTGTGCAAGAGACCCTATCAGCATCTGACAGGCCGTGGTGTCATTGCTAATGGCTGCCACTGTACAGGACACATCATAGCCATGATATAGGGAAGATTTGACAAGCTACATATAGGGAAGCCCGTCTGGTCCAGTGGGTAAGTTCCTGCTTTCCACCCAGACATGCAGGGTTCAATTCCAGGGCCCGACAGATGACACACTAAATCTCTCAGCAAGCATCTGTACATTAACCACTTATTTTCTTGCAGTTTTCCTTCCAAATCCTGCAACCCCTTCACCACAAATACAGTCCAATCATTCCTCGATACTCATTCACTCAGTCATTCCACTCCGCCATGCTACAGGGTGAACAAAAACCAACAAGAACAAGAGCTAGTTCAGCAAGCAAATTTATAGCCTCTCTTTGGATTTATGTTGATGCTGCTGCCCTCTAGTAATGTTATATGTCAACTGCAGCATAATCAAAGGATTGAGAAAGGGGCAGACCTATGCAAATAATCTCCTCCCATGATTACTTCTCTGAGCTTCCGTAGTGGTACGATGATAGGACCTTCAACAAATGGTCTTCAGCAGATTTCTAAAGTTGCCAAATTGTCTTAGGCTAAGGATTGTTCCAGTCGAAGGCCTTCAGATAAGGACCCCACCCTCACTTAGCAGGGTCCAGAATTACCTGCAGTAATCCTCTATACAGAACATGGGTGTTTGTGGGCCTACTGTGAAGGCTATATGCTAAAACTGGGATGTCTAAAGTCCCAGTTCTGGTCTCACTGTCAGAGGCACAGCATAACACAGCCTGCCAGACATGACCGTGCAATGCCATGCCAAACCAAATGCTCCTTCCCCACACTTGCTGATTCATGCATTTTCAAGACATAATCAATCAGAGGCCTGACTTTGTCCATTCCTATCACTTCAACATTCAACATACTATCTTCTGACTGCAGCTAATAAGGGCTCTTTCACCTGCACAAAATTTTACTCTGCATTAAATCAACACCATTCAACCTATTTTATTATCTGCATGGCACCTTCCTCACATAATACAGCTCAATTCTGGCCCCCCTTGGGCCATATTTGTGCTCTCCAGAACACCAATTTGAAGAAAAAACGAATACATTCATAAATGAAGATAAGACCTTGCTAATATTTAAACTACTTGAGCAAAAGGAGGGAGGTGGCAGGTGGTGGTGGGGGTGGCAAGATTTGTAAATGTGCCCAACTAATGCAATCAATAATGACTTAAATTGTTGCTGTATTTTTTTAAGTAAAAATAATCTTTTTATGTGCAAAAAAACAAATACTGGATTTTTTTCCATGTAAACATCCTTCAAAGTCAGTGGCTGGATTCAAACCCCCATCCAGGGGTAGCTTCCTGCACCAAAGGCACTAGACTTTGCCTCTGAGCTATAGGCTTTTGATGGGTTTCTGTTGTGCAAGAGACCCTATCAGTATCTGACAGGCCGTGGTGTCATTGCTAATGGCTGCCACTGCACACGACACATCATAGCCATGATATAGGGAAGATTTGACAAGCTACATAAAGGGAAGCCCATCTGGTCCAGTGGGTAAGTTCCTGCCTTCCACCCAGACATGCAGGGTTCAATTCCAGGGCCCGACAGATGACACACTCAATCTCTCAGCAAGCATCTGTGCATTAACCACTTGTTTTCTTGCAGTTTTCCTTCCAAATCCTGCAACCCCTTCACCACAAATACAGTCCAATCATTCCTCGATACTCATTCACTCAGTCATTCCACTCCGCCATACTACAGGCTGAACAAAAACCAACAAGAACAAGAGCTAGTTCAGCAAGCAAATTTAAAGCCTCTCTTTGGATTTATGTTGATGCTGCTGCCCTCTAGTAATGTTATATGTCAACTGCAGCATAATCAAAGTATTGAGAAAGGGGCAGTCCTATGCAAATAATCTCCTCCCATGATTACTTCTCTGAGCTTCCGTAGTGGTACGATGATAGGACCATCAACATATGGTCTTCAGCAGATTTCTAAAGTTGCCAAATTGTCTTAGGCTAAGGATTGTTCCAGTCGAAGGCCTTCAGATAAGGACCCCACCCTCACTTAGCAGGGTCGAGAATTACCTGCAGTAATCCTCTATACAGAACATGGGTGTTCGTGGGCCTACTGTAAAAGCTATATGCTAAAACTGGGATGTCTAAAGTCCCAGTCCTGGTCTCACTGTCAGAGGCACAGCATAACACAGCCTGCCAGACATGGCCATGCAATGCCATGCCAAACCAAATGCTCCTTCCCCACACTTGCTGCATCATGCATTTTCAAGACAAAATCAATCAGAGGCCTGACTTTGTCCCTTTCCTATCACTTCAACATTCAACATACTACCTTCTGACTGCAGCTAATAAGGGCTCTTTCACCTGCACAAAATTTTACTCTGCATTAAATCAACACCATTCAACCTATTTTATTATCTGCATGGCACCTTCCTCACATAATACAGCTCAATTCTGGCCCTCCTTGGGCCATATTTGTGCTCTCCAGAACACCAATTTGAAATAAAAACGAATACATTCATAAATGAAGATAAGACCTTGCTAATATTTAAACTACTTGAGCAAAAGGAGGGAGGTGGCAGGTGGAGGTGAGGGTGGCAAGATTTGTAAATGTGCCCAACTAATGCAATCAAAAAATGACTTAAATTGTTGCTGTATTTTTTTAAGTAAAAATAATCTTTTTATGTGCAAAAAATCAAATACTGGATTTTTTTTCCATGTAAACATCCTTCAAAGTCAGTGGCTGGATTCAAACCCCCATCCAGGGGTAGCTTCCTGCACCAAAGGCACTAGACTTTGCCTATGCGCTATAGGCTTTTGATGGGTTTCAGTTGTACAAGAGACCCTATCAGCATCTGACAGGCCGTGGTGTCATTGCTAATGGCTGCCACTGCACAGGACATCATAGCCATGATATAGGGAAGATTTGACAAGCCACATATAGGGAAGCCCATCTGGTCCAGTGGGTAAGTTCCTGCCTTCCACCCAGACATGCAGGGTTCAATTCCAGGGCCCGACAGATGACACACTAAATCTCTCAGCAAGCATCTGTACATTAACCACTTATTTTCTTGCAGTTTTCCTTCCAAATCCTGCAACCCCTTCACCACAAATACAGTCCAATCATTCCTCGATACTCATTCACTCAGTCATTCCACTCCGCCATGCTACAGGGTGAACAAAAACCAACAAGAACAAGAGCAAGTTCAGCAAGCAAATTTATAGCCTCTCTTTGGATTTATGTTGATGCTGCTGCCCTCTAGTAATGTTATATGTCAACTGCAGCATAATCAAAGGATTGAGAAAGGGGCAGTCCTATGCAAATAATCTCCTCCCATGATTACTTCTCTGAGCTTCCGTAGTGGTACGATGATAGGACCTTCAACAAATGGTCTTCAGCAGATTTCTAAAGTTGCCAAATTGTCTTAGGCTAAGGATTGTTCCAGTCAAAGGCCGTCAGATAAGGACCCCACCCTCACTTAGCAGGGTCCAGAATTACCTGCAGTAATCCTCTATACAGAACATGGGCGTTCGTGGGCGTTTGTGGGCCTACTGTAAAGGCTATATGCTAAAACTGGGATGTCTAAAGTCCCAGTCCCAGTCCCAGTCCCAGTCCCAGTCCCAGTCCTGGTCTCACTGTCAGAGGCACAGCATAACACAGCCTGCCAGACATGGCCGTGCAATGCCATGCCAAACCAAATGCTCCTTCCCCACACTTGCTGATTCATGCATTTTCAAGACATAATCAATCAGAGTCCTGACTTTGTCCTTTCCTATCACTTCAACATTCAACATACTATCTTCTGACTGCAGCTAATAAGGGCTCTTTCACCTGCACAAAATTTTACTCTGCATTAAATCAACACCATTCAACCTATTTTATTATCTGCATGGCACCTTCCTCACATAATACAGCTCAATTCTGGCCCTCCTTGGGCCATATTTGTGCTCTCCAGAACACCAATTTGAAATAAAAACGAATACATTCATAAATGAAGATAAGACCTTGCTAATATTTAAACTACTTGAGCAAAAGGAGGGAGGTGGCAGGTGGTGGTGAGGGTGGCAAGATTTGTAAATGTGCCCAACTAATGCAATCAAAAAATGACTTAAATTGTTGCTGTATTTTTTTAAGTAAAAATAATCTTTTTATGTGCAAAAAATCAAATACTGGATTTTTTTTCCATGTAAACATCCTTCAAAGTCAGTGGCTGGATTCAAACCCCCATCCAGGGGTAGCTTCCTGCACCAAAGGCACTAGACTTTGCCTATGCGCTATAGGCTTTTGATGGGTTTCAGTTGTACAAGAGACCCTATCAGCATCTGACAGGCCGTGGTGTCATTGCTAATGGCTGCCACTGCACAGGACATCATAGCCATGATATAGGGAAGATTTGACAAGCTACATATAGGGAAGCCCATCTGGTCCAGTGGGTAAGTTCCTGCCTTCCACCCAGACATGCAGGGTTCAATTCCAGGGCCCGACAGATGACACACTAAATCTCTCAGCAAGCATCTGTACATTAACCACTTATTTTCTTGCAGTTTTCCTTCCAAATCCTGCAACCCCTTCACCACAAATACAGTCCAATCATTCCTCGATACTCATTCACTCAGTCATTCCACTCCGCCATGCTACAGGGTGAACAAAAACCAACAAGAACAAGAGCTAGTTCAGCAAGCAAATTTATAGCCTCTCTTTGGATTTATGTTGATGCTGCTGCCCTCTAGTAATGTTATATGTCAACTGCAGCATAATCAAAGGATTGAGAAAGGGGCAGTCCTATGCAAATAATCTCCTCCCATGATTACTTCTCTGAGCTTCCGTAGTGGTACGATGATAGGACCTTCAACAAATGGTCTTCAGCAGATTTCTAAAGTTGCCAAATTGTCTTAGGCTAAGGATTGTTCCAGTCAAAGGCCGTCAGATAAGGACCCCACCCTCACTTAGCAGGGTCCAGAATTACCTGCAGTAATCCTCTATACAGAACATGGGCGTTCGTGGGCGTTTATGGGCCTACTGTAAAGGCTATATGCTAAAACTGGGATGTCTAAAGTCCCAGTCCCAGTCCCAGTCCCAGTCCCAGTCCCAGTCCCAGTCCCAGTCTCACTGTCAGAGGCACAGCATAACACAGCCTGCCAGACATGGCCGTGCAATGCCATGCCAAACCAAATGCTCCTTCCCCACACTTGCTGATTCATGCATTTTCAAGACATAATCAATCAGAGTCCTGACTTTGTCCTTTCCTATCACTTCAACATTCAACATACTATCTTCTGACTGCAGCTAATAAGGGCTCTTTCACCTGCACAAAATTTTACTCTGCATTAAATCAACACCATTCAACCTATTTTATTATCTGCATGGCACCTTCCTCACATAATACAGCTCAATTCTGGCCCCCCTTGGGCCATATTTGTGCTCTCCAGAACACCAATTTGAAATAAAAACGAATACATTCATAAGTGAAGATAAGACCTTGCTAATATTTAAACTACTTGAGCAAAAGGAGGGAGGTGGCAGGTGGTGGTGAGGGTGGCAAGATTTGTAAATGTGCCCAACTAATGCAATCAAAAAATGACTTAAATTGTTGCTGTATTTTTTTAAGTAAAAATATTCTTTTTATGTGCAAAAAATCAAATACTGGATTTTTTTTCCATGTAATCATCCTTCAAAGTCAGTGGCTGGATTCAAACCCCCATCCAGGGGTAGCTTCCTGCACCAAAGGCACTAGACTTTGCCTATGCGATATAGGCTTTTGATGGTTTTCAGTTGTGCAAGAGACCCTATCAGCATCTGACAGGCCGTGGTGTCATTGCTAATGGCTGCCACTGTACAGGACACATCATAGCCATGATATAGGGAAGATTTGACAAGCTACATATAGGGAAGCCCGTCTGGTCCAGTGGGTAAGTTCCTGCTTTCCACCCAGACATGCAGGGTTCAATTCCAGGGCCCGACAGATGACACACTAAATCTCTCAGCAAGCATCTGTACATTAACCACTTATTTTCTTGCAGTTTTCCTTCCAAATCCTGCAACCCCTTCACCACAAATACAGTCCAATCATTCCTCGATACTCATTCACTCAGTCATTCCACTCCGCCATGCTACAGGGTGAACAAAAACCAACAAGAACAAGAGCTAGTTCAGCAAGCAAATTTATAGCCTCTCTTTGGATTTATGTTGATGCTGCTGCCCTCTAGTAATGTTATATGTCAACTGCAGCATAATCAAAGGATTGAGAAAGGGGCAGACCTATGCAAATAATCTCCTCCCATGATTACTTCTCTGAGCTTCCGTAGTGGTACGATGATAGGACCTTCAACAAATGGTCTTCAGCAGATTTCTAAAGTTGCCAAATTGTCTTAGGCTAAGGATTGTTCCAGTCGAAGGCCTTCAGATAAGGACCCCACCCTCACTTAGCAGGGTCCAGAATTACCTGCAGTAATCCTCTATACAGAACATGGGTGTTTGTGGGCCTACTGTGAAGGCTATATGCTAAAACTGGGATGTCTAAAGTCCCAGTTCTGGTCTCACTGTCAGAGGCACAGCATAACACAGCCTGCCAGACATGACCGTGCAATGCCATGCCAAACCAAATGCTCCTTCCCCACACTTGCTGATTCATGCATTTTCAAGACATAATCAATCAGAGGCCTGACTTTGTCCATTCCTATCACTTCAACATTCAACATACTATCTTCTGACTGCAGCTAATAAGGGCTCTTTCACCTGCACAAAATTTTACTCTGCATTAAGTCAACACCATTCAACCTATTTTATTATCTGCATGGCACCTTCCTCACATAATACAGCTCAATTCTGGCCCCCCTTGGGCCATATTTGTGCTCTCCAGAACACCAATTTGAAGAAAAAACGAATACATTCATAAATGAAGATAAGACCTTGCTAATATTTAAACTACTTGAGCAAAAGGAGGGAGGTGGCAGGTGGTGGTGGGGGTGGCAAGATTTGTAAATGTGCCCAACTAATGCAATCAATAATGACTTAAATTGTTGCTGTATTTTTTTAAGTAAAAATAATCTTTTTATGTGCAAAAAAACAAATACTGGATTTTTTTCCATGTAAACATCCTTCAAAGTCAGTGGCTGGATTCAAACCCCCATCCAGGGGTAGCTTCCTGCACCAAAGGCACTAGACTTTGCCTCTGAGCTATAGGCTTTTGATGGGTTTCTGTTGTGCAAGAGACCCTATCAGTATCTGACAGGCCGTGGTGTCATTGCTAATGGCTGCCACTGCACACGACACATCATAGCCATGATATAGGGAAGATTTGACAAGCTACATAAAGGGAAGCCCATCTGGTCCAGTGGGTAAGTTCCTGCCTTCCACCCAGACATGCAGGGTTCAATTCCAGGGCCCGACAGATGACACACTCAATCTCTCAGCAAGCATCTGTGCATTAACCACTTGTTTTCTTGCAGTTTTCCTTCCAAATCCTGCAACCCCTTCACCACAAATACAGTCCAATCATTCCTCGATACTCATTCACTCAGTCATTCCACTCCGCCATACTACAGGCTGAACAAAAACCAACAAGAACAAGAGCTAGTTCAGCAAGCAAATTTAAAGCCTCTCTTTGGATTTATGTTGATGCTGCTGCCCTCTAGTAATGTTATATGTCAACTGCAGCATAATCAAAGTATTGAGAAAGGGGCAGTCCTATGCAAATAATCTCCTCCCATGATTACTTCTCTGAGCTTCCGTAGTGGTACGATGATAGGACCATCAACATATGGTCTTCAGCAGATTTCTAAAGTTGCCAAATTGTCTTAGGCTAAGGATTGTTCCAGTCGAAGGCCTTCAGATAAGGACCCCACCCTCACTTAGCAGGGTCGAGAATTACCTGCAGTAATCCTCTATACAGAACATGGGTGTTCGTGGGCCTACTGTAAAAGCTATATGCTAAAACTGGGATGTCTAAAGTCCCAGTCCTGGTCTCACTGTCAGAGGCACAGCATAACACAGCCTGCCAGACATGGCCATGCAATGCCATGCCAAACCAAATGCTCCTTCCCCACACTTGCTGCATCATGCATTTTCAAGACAAAATCAATCAGAGGCCTGACTTTGTCCCTTTCCTATCACTTCAACATTCAACATACTACCTTCTGACTGCAGCTAATAAGGGCTCTTTCACCTGCACAAAATTTTACTCTGCATTAAATCAACACCATTCAACCTATTTTATTATCTGCATGGCACCTTCCTCACATAATACAGCTCAATTCTGGCCCTCCTTGGGCCATATTTGTGCTCTCCAGAACACCAATTTGAAATAAAAACGAATACATTCATAAATGAAGATAAGACCTTGCTAATATTTAAACTACTTGAGCAAAAGGAGGGAGGTGGCAGGTGGAGGTGAGGGTGGCAAGATTTGTAAATGTGCCCAACTAATGCAATCAAAAAATGACTTAAATTGTTGCTGTATTTTTTTAAGTAAAAATAATCTTTTTATGTGCAAAAAATCAAATACTGGATTTTTTTTCCATGTAAACATCCTTCAAAGTCAGTGGCTGGATTCAAACCCCCATCCAGGGGTAGCTTCCTGCACCAAAGGCACTAGACTTTGCCTATGCGCTATAGGCTTTTGATGGGTTTCAGTTGTACAAGAGACCCTATCAGCATCTGACAGGCCGTGGTGTCATTGCTAATGGCTGCCACTGCACAGGACATCATAGCCATGATATAGGGAAGATTTGACAAGCCACATATAGGGAAGCCCATCTGGTCCAGTGGGTAAGTTCCTGCCTTCCACCCAGACATGCAGGGTTCAATTCCAGGGCCCGACAGATGACACACTAAATCTCTCAGCAAGCATCTGTACATTAACCACTTATTTTCTTGCAGTTTTCCTTCCAAATCCTGCAACCCCTTCACCACAAATACAGTCCAATCATTCCTCGATACTCATTCACTCAGTCATTCCACTCCGCCATGCTACAGGGTGAACAAAAACCAACAAGAACAAGAGCTAGTTCAGCAAGCAAATTTATAGCCTCTCTTTGGATTTATGTTGATGCTGCTGCCCTCTAGTAATGTTATATGTCAACTGCAGCATAATCAAAGGATTGAGAAAGGGGCAGTCCTATGCAAATAATCTCCTCCCATGATTACTTCTCTGAGCTTCCGTAGTGGTACGATGATAGGACCTTCAACAAATGGTCTTCAGCAGATTTCTAAAGTTGCCAAATTGTCTTAGGCTAAGGATTGTTCCAGTCAAAGGCCGTCAGATAAGGACCCCACCCTCACTTAGCAGGGTCCAGAATTACCTGCAGTAATCCTCTATACAGAACATGGGCGTTCGTGGGCGTTTGTGGGCCTACTGTAAAGGCTATATGCTAAAACTGGGATGTCTAAAGTCCCAGTCCCAGTCCCAGTCCCAGTCCCAGTCCCAGTCCTGGTCTCACTGTCAGAGGCACAGCATAACACAGCCTGCCAGACATGGCCGTGCAATGCCATGCCAAACCAAATGCTCCTTCCCCACACTTGCTGATTCATGCATTTTCAAGACATAATCAATCAGAGTCCTGACTTTGTCCTTTCCTATCACTTCAACATTCAACATACTATCTTCTGACTGCAGCTAATAAGGGCTCTTTCACCTGCACAAAATTTTACTCTGCATTAAATCAACACCATTCAACCTATTTTATTATCTGCATGGCACCTTCCTCACATAATACAGCTCAATTCTGGCCCTCCTTGGGCCATATTTGTGCTCTCCAGAACACCAATTTGAAATAAAAACGAATACATTCATAAATGAAGATAAGACCTTGCTAATATTTAAACTACTTGAGCAAAAGGAGGGAGGTGGCAGGTGGTGGTGAGGGTGGCAAGATTTGTAAATGTGCCCAACTAATGCAATCAAAAAATGACTTAAATTGTTGCTGTATTTTTTTAAGTAAAAATAATCTTTTTATGTGCAAAAAATCAAATACTGGATTTTTTTTCCATGTAAACATCCTTCAAAGTCAGTGGCTGGATTCAAACCCCCATCCAGGGGTAGCTTCCTGCACCAAAGGCACTAGACTTTGCCTATGCGCTATAGGCTTTTGATGGGTTTCAGTTGTACAAGAGACCCTATCAGCATCTGACAGGCCGTGGTGTCATTGCTAATGGCTGCCACTGCACAGGACATCATAGCCATGATATAGGGAAGATTTGACAAGCTACATATAGGGAAGCCCATCTGGTCCAGTGGGTAAGTTCCTGCCTTCCACCCAGACATGCAGGGTTCAATTCCAGGGCCCGACAGATGACACACTAAATCTCTCAGCAAGCATCTGTACATTAACCACTTATTTTCTTGCAGTTTTCCTTCCAAATCCTGCAACCCCTTCACCACAAATACAGTCCAATCATTCCTCGATACTCATTCACTCAGTCATTCCACTCCGCCATGCTACAGGGTGAACAAAAACCAACAAGAACAAGAGCTAGTTCAGCAAGCAAATTTATAGCCTCTCTTTGGATTTATGTTGATGCTGCTGCCCTCTAGTAATGTTATATGTCAACTGCAGCATAATCAAAGGATTGAGAAAGGGGCAGTCCTATGCAAATAATCTCCTCCCATGATTACTTCTCTGAGCTTCCGTAGTGGTACGATGATAGGACCTTCAACAAATGGTCTTCAGCAGATTTCTAAAGTTGCCAAATTGTCTTAGGCTAAGGATTGTTCCAGTCAAAGGCCGTCAGATAAGGACCCCACCCTCACTTAGCAGGGTCCAGAATTACCTGCAGTAATCCTCTATACAGAACATGGGCGTTCGTGGGCGTTTGTGGGCCTACTGTAAAGGCTATATGCTAAAACTGGGATGTCTAAAGTCCCAGTCCCAGTCCCAGTCCCAGTCCCAGTCCCAGTCCCAGTCCCAGTCCCAGTCCCAGTCCTGGTCTCACTGTCAGAGGCACAGCATAACACAGCCTGCCAGACATGGCCGTGCAATGCCATGCCAAATCAAATGCTCCTTCCCCACACTTGCTGATTCATGCATTTTCAAGACATAATCAATCAGAGTCCTGACTTTGTCCTTTCCTATCACTTCAACATTCAACATACTATCTTCTGACTGCAGCTAATAAGGGCTCTTTCACCTGCACAAAATTTTACTCTGCATTAAATCAACACCATTCAACCTATTTTATTATCTGCATGGCACCTTCCTCACATAATACAGCTCAATTCTGGCCCCCCTTGGGCCATATTTGTGCTCTCCAGAACACCAATTTGAAATAAAAACGAATACATTCATAAGTGAAGATAAGACCTTGCTAATATTTAAACTACTTGAGCAAAAGGAGGGAGGTGGCAGGTGGTGGTGAGGGTGGCAAGATTTGTAAATGTGCCCAACTAATGCAATCAAAAAATGACTTAAATTGTTGCTGTATTTTTTTAAGTAAAAATAATCTTTTTATGTGCAAAAAATCAAATACTGGATTTTTTTTCCATGTAAACATCCTTCAAAGTCAGTGGCTGGATTCAAACCCCCATCCAGGGGTAGCTTCCTGCACCAAAGGCACTAGACTTTGCCTATGCGATATAGGCTTTTGATGGTTTTCAGTTGTGCAAGAGACCCTATCAGCATCTGACAGGCCGTGGTGTCATTGCTAATGGCTGCCACTGCACACGACACATCATAGCCATGATATAGGGAAGATTTGACAAGCTACATAAAGGGAACCCCGTCTGGTCCAGTGGGTAAATTCCTGCCTTCCACCCAGACATGCAGGGTTCAACTCCTGGGCCCGACAGATGACACACTCAATCTCTCAGCAAGCATCTGTGCATTAACCACTTGTTTTCTTGCAGTTTTCCTTCCAAATCCTGCAACCCCTTCACCACAAATACAGTCCAATCATTCCTCGATACTCATTCACTCAGTCATTCCACTCCGCCATGCTACAGGCTGAACAAAAACCAACAAGAACAAGAGCTAGTTCAGCAAGCAAATTTAAAGCCTCTCTTTGGATTTATGTTGATGCTGCTGCCCTCTAGTAATGTTATATGTCAACTGCAGCATAATCAAAGTATTGAGAAAGGGGCAGTCCTATGCAAATAATCTCCTCCCATGATTACTTCTCTGAGCTTCCGTAGTGGTACGATGATAGGACCTTCAACATATGGTCTTCAGCAGATTTCTAAAGTTGCCAAATTGTCTTAGGCTAAGGATTGTTCCAGTCGAAGGCCTTCAGATAAGGACCCCACCCTCACTTAGCAGGGTCGAGAATTACCTGCAGTAATCCTCTATACAGAACATGGGTGTTCGTGGGCCTACTGTAAAAGCTATATGCTAAAACTGGGATGTCTAAAGTCCCAGTCCTGGTCTCACTGTCAGAGGCACAGCATAACACAGCCTGCCAGACATGGCCATGCAATGCCATGCCAAACCAAATACTCCTTCCCCACACTTGCTGCATCATGCATTTTCAAGACAAAATCAATCAGAGGCCTGACTTTGTCCCTTTCCTATCACTTCAACATTCAACATACTACCTTCTGACTGCAGCTAATAAGGGCTCTTTCACCTGCACAAAATTTTACTCTGCATTAAATCAACACCATTCAACCTATTTTATTATCTGCATGGCACCTTCCTCACATAATACAGCTCAATTCTGGCCCTCCTTGGGCCATATTTGTGCTCTCCAGAACACCAATTTGAAATAAAAACGAATACATTCATAAATGAAGATAAGACCTTGCTAATATTTAAACTACTTGAGCAAAAGGAGGGAGGTGGCAGGTGGTGGTGAGGGTGGCAAGATTTGTAAATGTGCCCAACTAATGCAATCAAAAAATGACTTAAATTGTTGCTGTATTTTTTTAAGTAAAAATAATCTTTTTATGTGCAAAAGATCAAATACTGGATTTTTTTTCCATGTAAACATCCTTCAAAGTCAGTGGCTGGATTCAAACCCCCATCCAGGGGTAGCTTCCTGCACCAAAGGCACTAGACTTTGCCTATGCGCTATAGGCTTTTGATGGGTTTCAGTTGTACAAGAGACCCTATCAGCATCTGACAGGCCGTGGTGTCATTGCTAATGGCTGCCACTGCACAGGACATCATAGCCATGATATAGGGAAGATTTGACAAGCTACATATAGGGAAGCCCATCTGGTCCAGTGGGTAAGTTCCTGCCTTCCACCCAGACATGCAGGGTTCAATTCCAGGGCCCGACAGATGACACACTAAATCTCTCAGCAAGCATCTGTACATTAACCACTTATTTTCTTGCAGTTTTCCTTCCAAATCCTGCAACCCCTTCACCACAAATACAGTCCAATCATTCCTCGATACTCATTCACTCAGTCATTCCACTCCGCCATGCTACAGGGTGAACAAAAACCAACAAGAACAAGAGCTAGTTCAGCAAGCAAATTTATAGCCTCTCTTTGGATTTATGTTGATGCTGCTGCCCTCTAGTAATGTTATATGTCAACTGCAGCATAATCAAAGGATTGAGAAAGGGGCAGTCCTATGCAAATAATCTCCTCCCATGATTACTTCTCTGAGCTTCCGTAGTGGTACGATGATAGGACCTTCAACAAATGGTCTTCAGCAGATTTCTAAAGTTGCCAAATTGTCTTAGGCTAAGGATTGTTCCAGTCAAAGGCCGTCAGATAAGGACCCCACCCTCACTTAGCAGGGTCCAGAATTACCTGCAGTAATCCTCTATACAGAACATGGGCGTTCGTGGGCCTACTGTAAAGGCTATATGCTAAAACTGGGATGTCTAAAGTCCCAGTCCCAGTCCCAGTCCCAGTCCCAGTCCCAGTCCCAGTCCCAGTCCCAGTCCTGGTCTCACTGTCAGAGGCACAGCATAACACAGCCTGCCAGACATGGCCGTGCAATGCCATGCCAAACCAAATGCTCCTTCCCCAC
The DNA here is from genome assembly GCF_031143425.1 of Pleurodeles waltl. NCBI lineage: Eukaryota > Metazoa > Chordata > Amphibia > Caudata > Salamandridae > Pleurodeles > Pleurodeles waltl. The sequence goes on along the minus strand of NW_027149838.1, from coordinate 669,236 downwards.
ACTTGCTGATTCATGCATTTTCAAGACATAATCAATCAGAGTCCTGACTTTGTCCTTTCCTATCACTTCAACATTCAACATACTATCTTCTGACTGCAGCTAATAAGGGCTCTTTCACCTGCACAAAATTTTACTCTGCATTAAATCAACACCATTCAACCTATTTTATTATCTGCATGGCACCTTCCTCACATAATACAGCTCAATTCTGGCCCCCCTTGGGCCATATTTGTGCTCTCCAGAACACCAATTTGAAATAAAAACGAATACATTCATAAGTGAAGATAAGACCTTGCTAATATTTAAACTACTTGAGCAAAAGGAGGGAGGTGGCAGGTGGTGGTGAGGGTGGCAAGATTTGTAAATGTGCCCAACTAATGCAATCAAAAAATGACTTAAATTGTTGCTGTATTTTTTTAAGTAAAAATAATCTTTTTATGTGCAAAAAATCAAATACTGGATTTTTTTTCCATGTAAACATCCTTCAAAGTCAGTGGCTGGATTCAAACCCCCATCCAGGGGTAGCTTCCTGCACCAAAGGCACTAGACTTTGCCTATGCGCTATAGGATTTTGATGGTTTTCAGTTGTGCAAGAGACCCTATCAGCATCTGACAGGCCGTGGTGTCATTGCTAATGGCTGCCACTGTACAGGACACATCATAGCCATGATATAGGGAAGATTTGACAAGCTACATATAGGGAAGCCCGTCTGGTCCAGTGGGTAAGTTCCTGCTTTCCACCCAGACATGCAGGGTTCAATTCCAGGGCCCGACAGATGACACACTAAATCTCTCAGCAAGCATCTGTACATTAACCACTTATTTTCTTGCAGTTTTCCTTCCAAATCCTGCAACCCCTTCACCACAAATACAGTCCAATCATTCCTCGATACTCATTCACTCAGTCATTCCACTCCGCCATGCTACAGGGTGAACAAAAACCAACAAGAACAAGAGCTAGTTCAGCAAGCAAATTTATAGCCTCTCTTTGGATTTATGTTGATGCTGCTGCCCTCTAGTAATGTTATATGTCAACTGCAGCATAATCAAAGGATTGAGAAAGGGGCAGTCCTATGCAAATAATCTCCTCCCATGATTACTTCTCTGAGCTTCCGTAGTGGTACGATGATAGGACCTTCAACAAATGGTCTTCAGCAGATTTCTAAAGTTGCCAAATTGTCTTAGGCTAAAGATTGTTCCAGTCGAAGGCCTTCAGATAAGGACCCCACCCTCACTTAGCAGGGTCCAGAATTACCTGCAGTAATCCTCTATACAGAACATGGGTGTTTGTGGGCCTACTGTGAAGGCTATATGCTAAAACTGGGATGTCTAAAGTCCCAGTCCTGGTCTCACTGTCAGAGGCACAGCATAACACAGCCTGCCAGACATGACCGTGCAATGCCATGCCAAACCAAATGCTCCTTCCCCACACTTGCTGATTCATGCATTTTCAAGACATAATCAATCAGAGGCCTGACTTTGTCCATTCCTATCACTTCAACATTCAACATACTATCTTCTGACTGCAGCTAATAAGGGCTCTTTCACCTGCACAAAATTTTACTCTGCATTAAATCAACACCATTCAACCTATTTTATTATCTGCTTGGCACCTTCCTCACATAATACAGCTCAATTCTGGCCCCCCTTGGGCCATATTTGTGCTCTCCAGAACACCAATTTGAAGAAAAAACGAATACATTCATAAATGAAGATAAGACCTTGCTAATATTTAAACTACTTGAGCAAAAGGAGGGAGGTGGCAGGTGGTGGTGGGGGTGGCAAGATTTGTAAATGTGCCCAACTAATGCAATCAATAATGACTTAAATTGTTGCTGTATTTTTTTAAGTAAAAATAATCTTTTTATGTGCAAAAAAACAAATACTGGATTTTTTTCCATGTAAACATCCTTCAAAGTCAGTGGCTGGATTCAAACCCCCATCCAGGGGTAGCTTCCTGCACCAAAGGCACTAGACTTTGCCTCTGAGCTATAGGCTTTTGATGGGTTTCTGTTGTGCAAGAGACCCTATCAGTATCTGACAGGCCGTGGTGTCATTGCTAATGGCTGCCACTGCACACGACACATCATAGCCATGATATAGGGAAGATTTGACAAGCTACATAAAGGGAACCCCGTCTGGTCCAGTGGGTAAATTCCTGCCTTCCACCCAGACATGCAGGGTTCAACTCCTGGGCCCGACAGATGACACACTCAATCTCTCAGCAAGCATCTGTGCATTAACCACTTGTTTTCTTGCAGTTTTCCTTCCAAATCCTGCAACCCCTTCACCACAAATACAGTCCAATCATTCCTCGATACTCATTCACTCAGTCATTCCACTCCGCCATGCTACAGGCTGAACAAAAACCAACAAGAACAAGAGCTAGTTCAGCAAGCAAATTTAAAGCCTCTCTTTGGATTTATGTTGATGCTGCTGCCCTCTAGTAATGTTATATGTCAACTGCAGCATAATCAAAGTATTGAGAAAGGGGCAGTCCTATGCAAATAATCTCCTCCCATGATTACTTCTCTGAGCTTCCGTAGTGGTACGATGATAGGACCTTCAACATATGGTCTTCAGCAGATTTCTAAAGTTGCCAAATTGTCTTAGGCTAAGGATTGTTCCAGTCGAAGGCCTTCAGATAAGGACCCCACCCTCACTTAGCAGGGTCGAGAATTACCTGCAGTAATCCTCTATACAGAACATGGGTGTTCGTGGGCCTACTGTAAAAGCTATATGCTAAAACTGGGATGTCTAAAGTCCCAGTCCTGGTCTCACTGTCAGAGGCACAGCATAACACAGCCTGCCAGACATGGCCATGCAATGCCATGCCAAACCAAATGCTCCTTCCCCACACTTGCTGCATCATGCATTTTCAAGACAAAATCAATCAGAGGCCTGACTTTGTCGCTTTCCTATCACTTCAACATTCAACATACTACCTTCTGACTGCAGCTAATAAGGGCTCTTTCACCTGCACAAAATTTTACTCTGCATTAAATCAACACCATTCAACCTATTTTATTATCTGCATGGCACCTTCCTCACATAATACAGCTCAATTCTGGCCCTCCTTGGGCCATATTTGTGCTCTCCAGAACACCAATTTGAAATAAAAACGAATACATTCATAAATGAAGATAAGACCTTGCTAATATTTAAACTACTTGAGCAAAAGGAGGGAGGTGGCAGGTGGTGGTGAGGGTGGCAAGATTTGTAAATGTGCCCAACTAATGCAATCAAAAAATGACTTAAATTGTTTCTGTATTTTTTTAAGTAAAAATAATCTTTTTATGTGCAAAAAATCAAATACTGGATTTTTTTTCCATGTAAACATCCTTCAAAGTCAGTGGCTGGATTCAAACCCCCATCCAGGGGTAGCTTCCTGCACCAAAGGCACTAGACTTTGCCTATGCGATATAGGCTTTTGATGGTTTTCAGTTGTGCAAGAGACCCTATCAGCATCTGACAGGCCGTGGTGTCATTGCTAATGGCTGCCACTGTACAGGACACATCATAGCCATGATATAGGGAAGATTTGACAAGCTACATATAGGGAAGCCCGTCTGGTCCAGTGGGTAAGTTCCTGCTTTCCACCCAGACATGCAGGGTTCAATTCCAGGGCCCGACAGATGACACACTAAATCTCTCAGCAAGCATCTGTACATTAACCACTTATTTTCTTGCAGTTTTCCTTCCAAATCCTGCAACCCCTTCACCACAAATACAGTCCAATCATTCCTCGATACTCATTCACTCAGTCATTCCACTCCGCCATGCTACAGGGTGAACAAAAACCAACAAGAACAAGAGCTAGTTCAGCAAGCAAATTTATAGCCTCTCTTTGGATTTATGTTGATGCTGCTGCCCTCTAGTAATGTTATATGTCAACTGCAGCATAATCAAAGGATTGAGAAAGGGGCAGTCCTATGCAAATAATCTCCTCCCATGATTACTTTTCTGAGCTTCCGTAGTGGTACGATGATAGGACCTTCAACAAATGGTCTTCAGCAGATTTCTAAAGTTGCCAAATTGTCTTAGGCTAAAGATTGTTCCAGTCGAAGGCCTTCAGATAAGGACCCCACCCTCACTTAGCAGGGTCCAGAATTACCTGCAGTAATCCTCTATACAGAACATGGGTGTTTGTGGGCCTACTGTGAAGGCTATATGCTAAAACTGGGATGTCTAAAGTCCCAGTCCTGGTCTCACTGTCAGAGGCACAGCATAACACAGCCTGCCAGACATGACTGTGCAATGCCATGCCAAACCAAATGCTCCTTCCCCACACTTGCTGATTCATGCATTTTCAAGACATAATCAATCAGAGGCCTGACTTTGTCCATTCCTATCACTTCAACATTCAACATACTATCTTCTGACTGCAGCTAATAAGGGCTCTTTCACCTGCACAAAATTTTACTCTGCATTAAATCAACACCATTCAACCTATTTTATTATCTGCATGGCACCTTCCTCACATAATACAGCTCAATTCTGGCCCCCCTTGGGCCATATTTGTGCTCTCCAGAACACCAATTTGAAGAAAAAACGAATACATTCATAAATGAAGATAAGACCTTGCTAATATTTAAACTACTTGAGCAAAAGGAGGGAGGTGGCAGGTGGTGGTGGGGGTGGCAAGATTTGTAAATGTGCCCAACTAATGCAATCAATAATGACTTAAATTGTTGCTGTATTTTTTTAAGTAAAAATAATCTTTTTATGTGCAAAAAAACAAATACTGGATTTTTTTCCATGTAAACATCCTTCAAAGTCAGTGGCTGGATTCAAACCCCCATCCAGGGGTAGCTTCCTGCACCAAAGGCACTAGACTTTGCCTCTGAGCTATAGGCTTTTGATGGGTTTCTGTTGTGCAAGAGACCCTATCAGTATCTGACAGGCCGTGGTGTCATTGCTAATGGCTGCCACTGCACACGACACATCATAGCCATGATATAGGGAAGATTTGACAAGCTACATAAAGGGAACCCCGTCTGGTCCAGTGGGTAAATTCCTGCCTTCCACCCAGACATGCAGGGTTCAACTCCTGGGCCAGACAGATGACACACTCAATCTCTCAGCAAGCATCTGTGCATTAACCACTTGTTTTCTTGCAGTTTTCCTTCCAAATCCTGCAACCCCTTCACCACAAATACAGTCCAATCATTCCTCGATACTCATTCACTCAGTCATTCCACTCCGCCATGCTACAGGCTGAACAAAAACCAACAAGAACAAGAGCTAGTTCAGCAAGCAAATTTAAAGCCTCTCTTTGGATTTATGTTGATGCTGCTGCCCTCTAGTAATGTTATATGTCAACTGCAGCATAATCAAAGTATTGAGAAAGGGGCAGTCCTATGCAAATAATCTCCTCCCATGATTACTTCTCTGAGCTTCCGTAGTGGTACGATGATAGGACCTTCAACATATGGTCTTCAGCAGATTTCTAAAGTTGCCAAATTGTCTTAGGCTAAGGATTGTTCCAGTCGAAGGCCTTCAGATAAGGACCCCACCCTCACTTAGCAGGGTCGAGAATTACCTGCAGTAATCCTCTATACAGAACATGGGTGTTCGTGGGCCTACTGTAAAAGCTATATGCTAAAACTGGGATGTCTAAAGTCCCAGTCCTGGTCTCACTGTCAGAGGCACAGCATAACACAGCCTGCCAGACATGGCCATGCAATGCCATGCCAAACCAAATGCTCCTTCCCCACACTTGCTGCATCATGCATTTTCAAGACAAAATCAATCAGAGGCCTGACTTTGTCGCTTTCCTATCACTTCAACATTCAACATACTACCTTCTGACTGCAGCTAATAAGGGCTCTTTCACCTGCACAAAATTTTACTCTGCATTAAATCAACACCATTCAACCTATTTTATTATCTGCATGGCACCTTCCTCACATAATACAGCTCAATTCTGGCCCTCCTTGGGCCATATTTGTGCTCTCCAGAACACCAATTTGAAATAAAAACGAATACATTCATAAATGAAGATAAGACCTTGCTAATATTTAAACTACTTGAGCAAAAGGAGGGAGGTGGCAGGTGGTGGTGAGGGTGGCAAGATTTGTAAATGTGCCCAACTAATGCAATCAAAAAATGACTTAAATTGTTGCTGTATTTTTTTAAGTAAAAATAATCTTTTTATGTGCAAAAAATCAAATACTGGATTTTTTTTCCATGTAAACATCCTTCAAAGTCAGTGGCTGGATTCAAACCCCCATCCAGGGGTAGCTTCCTGCACCAAAGGCACTAGACTTTGCCTATGCGCTATAGGCTTTTGATGGGTTTCAGTTGTGCAAGAGACCCTATCAGCATCTGACAGGCCGTGGTGTCATTGCTAATGGCTGCCACTGCACAGGACATCATAGCCATGATATAGGGAAGATTTGACAAGCTACATATAGGGAAGCCCATCTGGTCCAGTGGGTAAGTTCCTGCCTTCCACCCAGACATGCAGGGTTCAATTCCAGGGCCCGACAGATGACACACTAAATCTCTCAGCAAGCATCTGTACATTAACCACTTATTTTCTTGCAGTTTTCCTTCCAAATCCTGCAACCCCTTCACCACAAATACAGTCCAATCATTCCTCGATACTCATTCACTCAGTCATTCCACTCCGCCATGCTACAGGGTGAACAAAAACCAACAAGAACAAGAGCTAGTTCAGCAAGCAAATTTATAGCCTCTCTTTGGATTTATGTTGATGCTGCTGCCCTCTAGTAATGTTATATGTCAACTGCAGCATAATCAAAGGATTGAGAAAGGGGCAGTCCTATGCAAATAATCTCCTCCCATGATTACTTCTCTGAGCTTCCGTAGTGGTACGATGATAGGACCTTCAACAAATGGTCTTCAGCAGATTTCTAAAGTTGCCAAATTGTCTTAGGCTAAGGATTGTTCCAGTCAAAGGCCGTCAGATAAGGACCCCACCCTCACTTAGCAGGGTCCAGAATTACCTGCAGTAATCCTCTATACAGAACATGGGCGTTCGTGGGCGTTCGTGGGCCTACTGTAAAGGCTATATGCTAAAACTGGGATGTCTAAAGTCCCAGTCCCAGTCCCAGTCCCAGTCCCAGTCCCAGTCCCAGTCCCAGTCCCGGTCCCGGTCCCAGTCCTGGTCTCAGTCCTGGTCTCACTGTCAGAGGCACAGCATAACACAGCCTGCCAGACATGACCGTGCAATGCAATGCCAAACCAAATGCTCCTTCCCGACACTTGCTGCATCATGCAATTTCAAGACATAATCAATCAGAGGCCTGACTTTGTCCTTTCCTACCATTTCAACATTCAACATACTACCTTCTGACTGCAGCTAGTAAGGACTCTTTCACCTGCACAAAATTTTACCCTGCATTAAGTCAACACCATTCAACCTATTTTATTATCTGTATGGCACCTTCCTCACATAATACAGCTCAATTCTGGCCCCCCTTGGGCCATATTTGTGCTCTCCAGAACACCAATTTGAAGAAAAAACAAATACATTCATAAATGAAGATAAGACCTTGCTAATATTTAAACTACTTGAGCAAAAGGAGGGAGGTGGCAGGTGGTGGTGGGGGTGGCAAGATTTCTAAATGTGCCCAACTAATGCAATCAAAAAATGACTTAAATTGTTCCTGTATTTTTTTAAGTAAAAATAATCTTTTTATGTGCAAAAAATCAAATACTGGATTTTTTTTCCATGTAAACATCCTTCAAAGTCAGTGGCTGGATTCAAACCCCCATCCAGGGGTAGCTTCCTGCACCAAAGGCACTAGACTTTGCCTATGCACTATGGGCTTTTGGTGGGTTTCAGTTGTGCAAGAGACCCTATCAGCATCTGACAGGCCGTGGTGTCATTGCTAATGGCTGCCACTGCACAGGACACATCATAGCCATGATATAGGGAAGATTTGACAAGCTACATATAGGGAAGCCCGTCTGGTCCAGTGGGTAAGTTCCTACCTTACATGCAGGGTTCAATTCCAGGGCCTGACAGATGACACACTAAATCTCTCAGCAAGCATCTGTGCATTAACCACTTATTTTCTTGCAGTTTTCCTTCCAAATCCTGCAACCCCTTCACCACAAATACAGTCCAATCATTACTCGATACTCATTCACTCAGTCATTCCACTCCGCCATGCTACAGGCTGAACAAAAACCAACAAGAACAAGAGCTAGTTCAGCAAGCAAATTTAAAGCCTCTCTTTGGATTTATGTTGATGCTACTGCCCTCTAGTAATGTTATATGTCAACTGCAGCAAAATCAAAGGATTGAGAAAGGGGCAGTCCTATGCAAATAATCTCCTCCCATGATTACTTCTCTGAGCTTCCGTAGTGGTACGATGATAGGACCTTCAACAAATGGTCTTCAGCAGATTTCTAAAGTTGCCAAATTGTCTTAGGCTAAGGATTGTTCCAGTCAAAGGCCGTCAGATAAGGACCCCACCCTCACTTAGCAGGGTCCAGAATTACCTGCAGTAATCCTCTATACAGAACATGGGCGTTCGTGGGCGTTTATGGGCCTACTGTAAAGGCTATATGCTAAAACTGGGATGTCTAAAGTCCCAGTCCCAGTCCCAGTCCCAGTCCCAGTCTTGGTCTCACTGTCAGAGGCACAGCATAACACAGCCTGCCAGACATGGCCGTGCAATGCCATGCCAAACCAAATGCTCCTTCCCCACACTTGCTGATTCATGCATTTTCAAGACATAATCAATCAGAGTCCTGACTTTGTCCTTTCCTATCACTTCAACATTCAACATACTATCTTCTGACTGCAGCTAATAAGGGCTCTTTCACCTGCACAAAATTTTACTCTGCATTAAATCAACACCATTCAACCTATTTTATTATCTGCATGGCACCTTCCTCACATAATACAGCTCAATTCTGGCCCCCCTTGGGCCATATTTGTGCTCTCCAGAACACCAATTTGAAATAAAAACGAATACATTCATAAGTGAAGATAAGACCTTGCTAATATTTAAACTACTTGAGCAAAAGGAGGGAGGTGGCAGGTGGTGGTGAGGGTGGCAAGATTTGTAAATGTGCCCAACTAATGCAATCAAAAAATGACTTAAATTGTTGCTGTATTTTTTTAAGTAAAAATAATCTTTTTATGTGCAAAAAATCAAATACTGGATTTTTTTTCCATGTAAACATCCTTCAAAGTCAGTGGCTGGATTCAAACCCCCATCCAGGGGTAGCTTCCTGCACCAAAGGCACTAGACTTTGCCTATGCGATATAGGCTTTTGATGGTTTTCAGTTGTGCAAGAGACCCTATCAGCATCTGACAGGCCGTGGTGTCATTGCTAATGGCTGCCACTGTACAGGACACATCATAGCCATGATATAGGGAAGATTTGACAAGCTACATATAGGGAAGCCCGTCTGGTCCAGTGGGTAAGTTCCTGCTTTCCACCCAGACATGCAGGGTTCAATTCCAGGGCCCGACAGATGACACACTAAATCTCTCAGCAAGCATCTGTACATTAACCACTTATTTTCTTGCAGTTTTCCTTCCAAATCCTGCAACCCCTTCACCACAAATACAGTCCAATCATTCCTCGATACTCATTCACTCAGTCATTCCACTCCGCCATGCTACAGGGTGAACAAAAACCAACAAGAACAAGAGCTAGTTCAGCAAGCAAATTTATAGCCTCTCTTTGGATTTATGTTGATGCTGCTGCCCTCTAGTAATGTTATATGTCAACTGCAGCATAATCAAAGGATTGAGAAAGGGGCAGTCCTATGCAAATAATCTCCTCCCATGATTACTTCTCTGAGCTTCCGTAGTGGTACGATGATAGGACCTTCAACAAATGGTCTTCAGCAGATTTCTAAAGTTGCCAAATTGTCTTAGGCTAAAGATTGTTCCAGTCGAAGGCCTTCAGATAAGGACCCCACCCTCACTTAGCAGGGTCCAGAATTACCTGCAGTAATCCTCTATACAGAACATGGGTGTTTGTGGGCCTACTGTGAAGGCTATATGCTAAAACTGGGATGTCTAAAGTCCCAGTCCTGGTCTCACTGTCAGAGGCACAGCATAACACAGCCTGCCAGACATGACCGTGCAATGCCATGCCAAACCAAATGCTCCTTCCCCACACTTGCTGATTCATGCATTTTCAAGACATAATCAATCAGAGGCCTGACTTTGTCCATTCCTATCACTTCAACATTCAACATACTATCTTCTGACTGCAGCTAATAAGGGTTCTTTCACCTGCACAAAATTTTACTCTGCATTAAATCAACACCATTCAACCTATTTTATTATCTGCATGGCACCTTCCTCACATAATACAGCTCAATTCTGGCCCCCCTTGGGCCATATTTGTGCTCTCCAGAACACCAATTTGAAGAAAAAACGAATACATTCATAAATGAAGATAAGACCTTGCTAATATTTAAACTACTTGAGCAAAAGGAGGGAGGTGGCAGGTGGTGGTGGGGGTGGCAAGATTTGTAAATGTGCCCAACTAATGCAATCAATAATGACTTAAATTGTTGCTGTATTTTTTTAAGTAAAAATAATCTTTTTATGTGCAAAAAAACAAATACTGGATTTTTTTCCATGTAAACATCCTTCAAAGTCAGTGGCTGGATTCAAACCCCCATCCAGGGGTAGCTTCCTGCACCAAAGGCACTAGACTTTGCCTCTGAGCTATAGGCTTTTGATGGGTTTCTGTTGTGCAAGAGACCCTATCAGTATCTGACAGGCCGTGGTGTCATTGCTAATGGCTGCCACTGCACACGACACATCATAGCCATGATATAGGGAAGATTTGACAAGCTACATAAAGGGAACCCCGTCTGGTCCAGTGGGTAAATTCCTGCCTTCCACCCAGACATGCAGGGTTCAACTCCTGGGCCCGACAGATGACACACTCAATCTCTCAGCAAGCATCTGTGCATTAACCACTTGTTTTCTTGCAGTTTTCCTTCCAAATCCTGCAACCCCTTCACCACAAATACAGTCCAATCATTCCTCGATACTCATTCACTCAGTCATTCCACTCCGCCATGCTACAGGCTGAACAAAAACCAACAAGAACAAGAGCTAGTTCAGCAAGCAAATTTAAAGCCTCTCTTTGGATTTATGTTGATGCTGCTGCCCTCTAGTAATGTTATATGTCAACTGCAGCATAATCAAAGTATTGAGAAAGGGGCAGTCCTATGCAAATAATCTCCTCCCATGATTACTTCTCTGAGCTTCCGTAGTGGTACGATGATAGGACCTTCAACATATGGTCTTCAGCAGATTTCTAAAGTTGCCAAATTGTCTTAGGCTAAGGATTGTTCCAGTCGAAGGCCTTCAGATAAGGACCCCACCCTCACTTAGCAGGGTCGAGAATTACCTGCAGTAATCCTCTATACAGAACATGGGTGTTCGTGGGCCTACTGTAAAAGCTATATGCTAAAACTGGGATGTCTAAAGTCCCAGTCCTGGTCTCACTGTCAGAGGCACAGCATAACACAGCCTGCCAGACATGGCCATGCAATGCCATGCCAAACCAAATGCTCCTTCCCCACACTTGCTGCATCATGCATTTTCAAGACAAAATCAATCAGAGGCCTGACTTTGTCGCTTTCCTATCACTTCAACATTCAACATACTACCTTCTGACTGCAGCTAATAAGGGCTCTTTCACCTGCACAAAATTTTACTCTGCATTAAATCAACACCATTCAACCTATTTTATTATCTGCATGGCACCTTCCTCACATAATACAGCTCAATTCTGGCCCTCCTTGGGCCATATTTGTGCTCTCCAGAACACCAATTTGAAATAAAAACGAATACATTCATAAATGAAGATAAGACCTTGCTAATATTTAAACTACTTGAGCAAAAGGAGGGAGGTGGCAGGTGGTGGTGAGGGTGGCAAGATTTGTAAATGTGCCCAACTAATGCAATCAAAAAATGACTTAAATTGTTGCTGTATTTTTTTAAGTAAAAATAATCTTTTTATGTGCAAAAAATCAAATACTGGATTTTTTTTCCATGTAAACATCCTTCAAAGTCAGTGGCTGGATTCAAACCCCCATCCAGGGGTAGCTTCCTGCACCAAAGGCACTAGACTTTGCCTATGCGATATAGGCTTTTGATGGTTTTCAGTTGTGCAAGAGACCCTATCAGCATCTGACAGGCCGTGGTGTCATTGCTAATGGCTGCCACTGTACAGGACACATCATAGCCATGATATAGGGAAGATTTGACAAGCTACATATAGGGAAGCCCGTCTGGTCCAGTGGGTAAGTTCCTGCTTTCCACCCAGACATGCAGGGTTCAATTCCAGGGCCCGACAGATGACACACTAAATCTCTCAGCAAGCATCTGTACATTAACCACTTATTTTCTTGCAGTTTTCCTTCCAAATCCTGCAACCCCTTCACCACAAATACAGTCCAATCATTCCTCGATACTCATTCACTCAGTCATTCCACTCCGCCATGCTACAGGGTGAACAAAAACCAACAAGAACAAGAGCTAGTTCAGCAAGCAAATTTATAGCCTCTCTTTGGATTTATGTTGATGCTGCTGCCCTCTAGTAATGTTATATGTCAACTGCAGCATAATCAAAGGATTGAGAAAGGGGCAGTCCTATGCAAATAATCTCCTCCCATGATTACTTCTCTGAGCTTCCGTAGTGGTACGATGATAGGACCTTCAACAAATGGTCTTCAGCAGATTTCTAAAGTTGCCAAATTGTCTTAGGCTAAAGATTGTTCCAGTCGAAGGCCTTCAGATAAGGACCCCACCCTCACTTAGCAGGGTCCAGAATTACCTGCAGTAATCCTCTATACAGAACATGGGTGTTTGTGGGCCTACTGTGAAGGCTATATGCTAAAACTGGGATGTCTAAAGTCCCAGTCCTGGTCTCACTGTCAGAGGCACAGCATAACACAGCCTGCCAGACATGACCGTGCAATGCCATGCCAAACCAAATGCTCCTTCCCCACACTTGCTGATTCATGCATTTTCAAGACATAATCAATCAGAGGCCTGACTTTGTCCATTCCTATCACTTCAACATTCAACATACTATCTTCTGACTGCAGCTAATAAGGGCTCTTTCACCTGCACAAAATTTTACTCTGCATTAAATCAACACCATTCAACCTATTTTATTATCTGCATGGCACCTTCCTCACATAATACAGCTCAATTCTGGCCCCCCTTGGGCCATATTTGTGCTCTCCAGAACACCAATTTGAAGAAAAAACGAATACATTCATAAATGAAGATAAGACCTTGCTAATATTTAAACTACTTGAGCAAAAGGAGGGAGGTGGCAGGTGGTGGTGGGGGTGGCAAGATTTGTAAATGTGCCCAACTAATGCAATCAATAATGACTTAAATTGTTGCTGTATTTTTTTAAGTAAAAATAATCTTTTTATGTGCAAAAAAACAAATACTGGATTTTTTTCCATGTAAACATCCTTCAAAGTCAGTGGCTGGATTCAAACCCCCATCCAGGGGTAGCTTCCTGCACCAAAGGCACTAGACTTTGCCTCTGAGCTATAGGCTTTTGATGGGTTTCTGTTGTGCAAGAGACCCTATCAGTATCTGACAGGCCGTGGTGTCATTGCTAATGGCTGCCACTGCACACGACACATCATAGCCATGATATAGGGAAGATTTGACAAGCTACATAAAGGGAACCCCGTCTGGTCCAGTGGGTAAATTCCTGCCTTCCACCCAGACATGCAGGGTTCAACTCCTGGGCCCGACAGATGACACACTCAATCTCTCAGCAAGCATCTGTGCATTAACCACTTGTTTTCTTGCAGTTTTCCTTCCAAATCCTGCAACCCCTTCACCACAAATACAGTCCAATCATTCCTCGATACTCATTCACTCAGTCATTCCACTCCGCCATGCTACAGGCTGAACAAAAACCAACAAGAACAAGAGCTAGTTCAGCAAGCAAATTTAAAGCCTCTCTTTGGATTTATGTTGATGCTGCTGCCCTCTAGTAATGTTATATGTCAACTGCAGCATAATCAAAGTATTGAGAAAGGGGCAGTCCTATGCAAATAATCTCCTCCCATGATTACTTCTCTGAGCTTCCGTAGTGGTACGATGATAGGACCTTCAACATATGGTCTTCAGCAGATTTCTAAAGTTGCCAAATTGTCTTAGGCTAAGGATTGTTCCAGTCGAAGGCCTTCAGATAAGGACCCCACCCTCACTTAGCAGGGTCGAGAATTACCTGCAGTAATCCTCTATACAGAACATGGGTGTTCGTGGGCCTACTGTAAAAGCTATATGCTAAAACTGGGATGTCTAAAGTCCCAGTCCTGGTCTCACTGTCAGAGGCACAGCATAACACAGCCTGCCAGACATGGCCATGCAATGCCATGCCAAACCAAATGCTCCTTCCCCACACTTGCTGCATCATGCATTTTCAAGACAAAATCAATCAGAGGCCTGACTTTGTCGCTTTCCTATCACTTCAACATTCAACATACTACCTTCTGACTGCAGCTAATAAGGGCTCTTTCACCTGCACAAAATTTTACTCTGCATTAAATCAACACCATTCAACCTATTTTATTATCTGCATGGCACCTTCCTCACATAATACAGCTCAATTCTGGCCCTCCTTGGGCCATATTTGTGCTCTCCAGAACACCAATTTGAAATAAAAACGAATACATTCATAAATGAAGATAAGACCTTGCTAATATTTAAACTACTTGAGCAAAAGGAGGGAGGTGGCAGGTGGTGGTGAGGGTGGCAAGATTTGTAAATGTGCCCAACTAATGCAATCAAAAAATGACTTAAATTGTTGCTGTATTTTTTTAAGTAAAAATAATCTTTTTATGTGCAAAAAATCAAATACTGGATTTTTTTTCCATGTAAACATCCTTCAAAGTCAGTGGCTGGATTCAAACCCCCATCCAGGGGTAGCTTCCTGCACCAAAGGCACTAGACTTTGCCTATGCGCTATAGGCTTTTGATGGGTTTCAGTTGTACAAGAGACCCTATCAGCATCTGACAGGCCGTGGTGTCATTGCTAATGGCTGCCACTGCACAGGACATCATAGCCATGATATAGGGAAGATTTGACAAGCTACATATAGGGAAGCCCATCTGGTCCAGTGGGTAAGTTCCTGCCTTCCACCCAGACATGCAGGGTTCAATTCCAGGGCCCGACAGATGACACACTAAATCTCTCAGCAAGCATCTGTACATTAACCACTTATTTTCTTGCAGTTTTCCTTCCAAATCCTGCAACCCCTTCACCACAAATACAGTCCAATCATTCCTCGATACTCATTCACTCAGTCATTCCACTCCGCCATGCTACAGGGTGAACAAAAACCAACAAGAACAAGAGCTAGTTCAGCAAGCAAATTTATAGCCTCTCTTTGGATTTATGTTGATGCTGCTGCCCTCTAGTAATGTTATATGTCAACTGCAGCATAATCAAAGGATTGAGAAAGGGGCAGTCCTATGCAAATAATCTCCTCCCATGATTACTTCTCTGAGCTTCCGTAGTGGTACGATGATAGGACCTTCAACAAATGGTCTTCAGCAGATTTCTAAAGTTGCCAAATTGTCTTAGGCTAAGGATTGTTCCAGTCAAAGGCCGTCAGATAAGGACCCCACCCTCACTTAGCAGGGTCCAGAATTACCTGCAGTAATCCTCTATACAGAACATGGGCGTTCGTGGGCCTACTGTAAAGGCTATATGCTAAAACTGGGATGTCTAAAGTCCCAGTCCCAGTCCCAGTCCCAGTCCCAGTCCCAGTCCCAGTCCCAGTCCCAGTCCCAGTCCCAGTCCCAGTCCCAGTCCCAGTCCCAGTCCCAGTCCTGGTCTCACTGTCAGAGGCACAGCATAACACAGCCTGCCAGACATGGCCGTGCAATGCCATGCCAAACCAAATGCTCCTTCCCCACACTTGCTGATTCATGCATTTTCAAGACATAATCAATCAGAGTCCTGACTTTGTCCTTTCCTATCACTTCAACATTCAACATACTATCTTCTGACTGCAGCTAATAAGGGCTCTTTCACCTGCACAAAATTTTACTCTGCATTAAATCAACACCATTCAACCTATTTTATTATCTGCATGGCACCTTCCTCACATAATACAGCTCAATTCTGGCCCCCCTTGGGCCATATTTGTGCTCTCCAGAACACCAATTTGAAATAAAAACGAATACATTCATAAGTGAAGATAAGACCTTGCTAATATTTAAACTACTTGAGCAAAAGGAGGGAGGTGGCAGGTGGTGGTGAGGGTGGCAAGATTTGTAAATGTGCCCAACTAATGCAATCAAAAAATGACTTAAATTGTTGCTGTATTTTTTTAAGTAAAAATAATCTTTTTATGTGCAAAAAATCAAATACTGGATTTTTTTTCCATGTAAACATCCTTCAAAGTCAGTGGCTGGATTCAAACCCCCATCCAGGGGTAGCTTCCTGCACCAAAGGCACTAGACTTTGCCTATGCGATATAGGCTTTTGATGGTTTTCAGGTGTGCAAGAGACCCTATCAGCATCTGACAGGCCGTGGTGTCATTGCTAATGGCTGCCACTGTACAGGACACATCATAGCCATGATATAGGGAAGATTTGACAAGCTACATATAGGGAAGCCCGTCTGGTCCAGTGGGTAAGTTCCTGCTTTCCACCCAGACATGCAGGGTTCAATTCCAGGGCCCGACAGATGACACACTAAATCTCTCAGCAAGCATCTGTACATTAACCACTTATTTTCTTGCAGTTTTCCTTCCAAATCCTGCAACCCCTTCACCACAAATACAGTCCAATCATTCCTCGATACTCATTCACTCAGTCATTCCACTCCGCCATGCTACAGGGTGAACAAAAACCAACAAGAACAAGAGCTAGTTCAGCAAGCAAATTTATAGCCTCTCTTTGGATTTATGTTGATGCTGCTGCCCTCTAGTAATGTTATATGTCAACTGCAGCATAATCAAAGGATTGAGAAAGGGGCAGTCCTATGCAAATAATCTCCTCCCATGATTACTTCTCTGAGCTTCCGTAGTGGTACGATGATAGGACCTTCAACAAATGGTCTTCAGCAGATTTCTAAAGTTGCCAAATTGTCTTAGGCTAAAGATTGTTCCAGTCGAAGGCCTTCAGATAAGGACCCCACCCTCACTTAGCAGGGTCCAGAATTACCTGCAGTAATCCTCTATACAGAACATGGGTGTTTGTGGGCCTACTGTGAAGGCTATATCCTAAAACTGGGATGTCTAAAGTCCCAGTCCTGGACTCACTGTCAGAAGCACAGCATAACACAGCCTGCCAGACATGACCGTGCAATGCCATGCCAAACCAAATGCTCCTTCCCCACACTTGCTGATTCATGCATTTTCAAGACATAATCAATCAGAGGCCTGACTTTGTCCATTCCTATCACTTCAACATTCAACATACTATCTTCTGACTGCAGCTAATAAGGGCTCTTTCACCTGCACAAAATTTTACTCTGCATTAAATCAACACCATTCAACCTATTTTATTATCTGCATGGCACCTTCCTCACATAATACAGCTCAATTCTGGCCCCCCTTGGGCCATATTTGTGCTCTCCAGAACACCAATTTGAAGAAAAAACGAATACATTTATAAATGAAGATAAGACCTTGCTAATATTTAAACTACTTGAGCAAAAGGAGGGAGGTGGCAGGTGGTGGTGGGGGTGGCAAGATTTGTAAATGTGCCCAACTAATGCAATCAATAATGACTTAAATTGTTGCTGTATTTTTTTAAGTAAAAATAATCTTTTTATGTGCAAAAAAACAAATACTGGATTTTTTTCCATGTAAACATCCTTCAAAGTCAGTGGCTGGATTCAAACCCCCATCCAGGGGTAGCTTCCTGCACCAAAGGCACTAGACTTTGCCTCTGAGCTATAGGCTTTTGATGGGTTTCTGTTGTGCAAGAGACCCTATCAGTATCTGACAGGCCGTGGTGTCATTGCTAATGGCTGCCACTGCACACGACACATCATAGCCATGATATAGGGAAGATTTGACAAGCTACATAAAGGGAACCCCGTCTGGTCCAGTGGGTCAATTCCTGCCTTCCACCCAGACATGCAGGGTTCAACTCCTGGGCCCGACAGATGACACACTCAATCTCTCAGCAAGCATCTGTGCATTAACCACTTGTTTTCTTGCAGTTTTCCTTCCAAATCCTGCAACCCCTTCACCACAAATACAGTCCAATCATTCCTCGATACTCATTCACTCAGTCATTCCACTCCGCCATGCTACAGGCTGAACAAAAACCAACAAGAACAAGAGCTAGTTCAGCAAGCAAATTTAAAGCCTCTCTTTGGATTTATGTTGATGCTGCTGCCCTCTAGTAATGTTATATGTCAACTGCAGCATAATCAAAGTATTGAGAAAGGGGCAGTCCTATGCAAATAATCTCCTCCCATGATTACTTCTCTGAGCTTCCGTAGTGGTACGATGATAGGACCTTCAACATATGGTCTTCAGCAGATTTCTAAAGTTGCCAAATTGTCTTAGGCTAAGGATTGTTCCAGTCGAAGGCCTTCAGATAAGGACCCCACCCTCACTTAGCAGGGTCGAGAATTACCTGCAGTAATCCTCTATACAGAACATGGGTGTTCGTGGGCCTACTGTAAAAGCTATATGCTAAAACTGGGATGTCTAAAGTCCCAGTCCTGGTCTCACTGTCAGAGGCACAGCATAACACAGCCTGCCAGACATGGCCATGCAATGCCATGCCAAACCAAATGCTCCTTCCCCACACTTGCTGCATCATGCATTTTCAAGACAAAATCAATCAGAGGCCTGACTTTGTCGCTTTCCTATCACTTCAACATTCAACATACTACCTTCTGACTGCAGCTAATAAGGGCTCTTTCACCTGCACAAAATTTTACTCTGCATTAAATCAACACCATTCAACCTATTTTATTATCTGCATGGCACCTTCCTCACATAATACAGCTCAATTCTGGCCCTCCTTGGGCCATATTTGTGCTCTCCAGAACACCAATTTGAAATAAAAACGAATACATTCATAAATGAAGATAAGACCTTGCTAATATTTAAACTACTTGAGCAAAAGGAGGGAGGTGGCAGGTGGTGGTGAGGGTGGCAAGATTTGTAAATGTGCCCAACTAATGCAATCAAAAAATGACTTAAATTGTTGCTGTATTTTTTTAAGTAAAAATAATCTTTTTATGTGCAAAAAATCAAATACTGGATTTTTTTTCCATGTAAACATCCTTCAAAGTCAGTGGCTGGATTCAAACCCCCATCCAGGGGTAGCTTCCTGCACCAAAGGCACTAGACTTTGCCTATGCGATATAGGCTTTTGATGGTTTTCAGTTGTGCAAGAGACCCTATCAGCATCTGACAGGCCGTGGTGTCATTGCTAATGGCTGCCACTGTACAGGACACATCATAGCCATGATATAGGGAAGATTTGACAAGCTACATATAGGGAAGCCCGTCTGGTCCAGTGGGTAAGTTCCTGCTTTCCACCCAGACATGCAGGGTTCAATTCCAGGGCCCGACAGATGACACACTAAATCTCTCAGCAAGCATCTGTACATTAACCACTTATTTTCTTGCAGTTTTCCTTCCAAATCCTGCAACCCCTTCACCACAAATACAGTCCAATCATTCCTCGATACTCATTCACTCAGTCATTCCACTCCGCCATGCTACAGGGTGAACAAAAACCAACAAGAACAAGAGCTAGTTCAGCAAGCAAATTTATAGCCTCTCTTTGGATTTATGTTGATGCTGCTGCCCTCTAGTAATGTTATATGTCAACTGCAGCATAATCAAAGGATTGAGAAAGGGGCAGTCCTATGCAAATAATCTCCTCCCATGATTACTTCTCTGAGCTTCCGTAGTGGTACGATGATAGGACCTTCAACAAATGGTCTTCAGCAGATTTCTAAAGTTGCCAAATTGTCTTAGGCTAAAGATTGTTCCAGTCGAAGGCCTTCAGATAAGGACCCCACCCTCACTTAGCAGGGTCCAGAATTACCTGCAGTAATCCTCTATACAGAACATGGGTGTTTGTGGGCCTACTGTGAAGGCTATATGCTAAAACTGGGATGTCTAAAGTCCCAGTCCTGGTCTCACTGTCAGAGGCACAGCATAACACAGCCTGCCAGACATGACCGTGCAATGCCATGCCAAACCAAATGCTCCTTCCCCACACTTGCTGATTCATGCATTTTCAAGACATAATCAATCAGAGGCCTGACTTTGTCCATTCCTATCACTTCAACATTCAACATACTATCTTCTGACTGCAGCTAATAAGGGCTCTTTCACCTGCACAAAATTTTACTCTGCATTAAATCAACACCATTCAACCTATTTTATTATCTGCATGGCACCTTCCTCACATAATACAGCTCAATTCTGGCCCCCCTTGGGCCATATTTGTGCTCTCCAGAACACCAATTTGAAGAAAAAACGAATACATTCATAAATGAAGATAAGACCTTGCTAATATTTAAACTACTTGAGCAAAAGGAGGGAGGTGGCAGGTGGTGGTGGGGGTGGCAAGATTTGTAAATGTGCCCAACTAATGCAATCAATAATGACTTAAATTGTTGCTGTATTTTTTTAAGTAAAAATAATCTTTTTATGTGCAAAAAAACAAATACTGGATTTTTTTCCATGTAAACATCCTTCAAAGTCAGTGGCTGGATTCAAACCCCCATCCAGGGGTAGCTTCCTGCACCAAAGGCACTAGACTTTGCCTCTGAGCTATAGGCTTTTGATGGGTTTCTGATGTACAAGAGACCCTATCAGTATCTGACAGGCCGTGGTGTCATTGCTAATGGCTGCCACTGCACACGACACATCATAGCCATGATATAGGGAAGATTTGACAAGCTACATAAAGGGAACCCCGTCTGGTCCAGTGGGTAAATTCCTGCCTTCCACCCAGACATGCAGGGTTCAACTCCTGGGCCCGACAGATGACACACTCAATCTCTCAGCAAGCATCTGTGCATTAACCACTTGTTTTCTTGCAGTTTTCCTTCCAAATCCTGCAACCCCTTCACCACAAATACAGTCCAATCATTCCTCGATACTCATTCACTCAGTCATTCCACTCCGCCATGCTACAGGCTGAACAAAAACCAACAAGAACAAGAGCTAGTTCAGCAAGCAAATTTAAAGCCTCTCTTTGGATTTATGTTGATGCTGCTGCCCTCTAGTAATGTTATATGTCAACTGCAGCATAATCAAAGTATTGAGAAAGGGGCAGTCCTATGCAAATAATCTCCTCCCATGATTACTTCTCTGAGCTTCCGTAGTGGTACGATGATAGGACCTTCAACATATGGTCTTCAGCAGATTTCTAAAGTTGCCAAATTGTCTTAGGCTAAGGATTGTTCCAGTCGAAGGCCTTCAGATAAGGACCCCACCCTCACTTAGCAGGGTCGAGAATTACCTGCAGTAATCCTCTATACAGAACATGGGTGTTCGTGGGCCTACTGTAAAAGCTATATGCTAAAACTGGGATGTCTAAAGTCCCAGTCCTGGTCTCACTGTCAGAGGCACAGCATAACACAGCCTGCCAGACATGGCCATGCAATGCCATGCCAAACCAAATGCTCCTTCCCCACACTTGCTGCATCATGCATTTTCAAGACAAAATCAATCAGAGGCCTGACTTTGTCGCTTTCCTATCACTTCAACATTCAACATACTACCTTCTGACTGCAGCTAATAAGGGCTCTTTCACCTGCACAAAATTTTACTCTGCATTAAATCAACACCATTCAACCTATTTTATTATCTGCATGGCACCTTCCTCACATAATACAGCTCAATTCTGGCCCTCCTTGGGCCATATTTGTGCTCTCCAGAACACCAATTTGAAATAAAAACGAATACATTCATAAATGAAGATAAGACCTTGCTAATATTTAAACTACTTGAGCAAAAGGAGGGAGGTGGCAGGTGGTGGTGAGGGTGGCAAGATTTGTAAATGTGCCCAACTAATGCAATCAAAAAATGACTTAAATTGTTGCTGTATTTTTTTAAGTAAAAATAATCTTTTTATGTGCAAAAAATCAAATACTGGATTTTTTTTCCATGTAAACATCCTTCAAAGTCAGTGGCTGGATTCAAACCCCCATCCAGGGGTAGCTTCCTGCACCAAAGGCACTAGACTTTGCCTATGCGCTATAGGCTTTTGATGGGTTTCAGTTGTGCAAGAGACCCTATCAGCATCTGACAGGCCGTGGTGTCATTGCTAATGGCTGCCACTGCACAGGACATCATAGCCATGATATAGGGAAGATTTGACAAGCTACATATAGGGAAGCCCATCTGGTCCAGTGGGTAAGTTCCTGCCTTCCACCCAGACATGCAGGGTTCAATTCCAGGGCCCGACAGATGACCCACTAAATCTCTCAGCAAGCATCTGTACATTAACCACTTATTTTCTTGCAGTTTTCCTTCCAAATCCTGCAACCCCTTCACCACAAATACAGTCCAATCATTCCTCGATACTCATTCACTCAGTCATTCCACTCCGCCATGCTACAGGGTGAACAAAAACCAACAAGAACAAGAGCTAGTTCAGCAAGCAAATTTATAGCCTCTCTTTGGATTTATGTTGATGCTGCTGCCCTCTAGTAATGTTATATGTCAACTGCAGCATAATCAAAGGATTGAGAAAGGGGCAGTCCTATGCAAATAATCTCCTCCCATGATTACTTCTCTGAGCTTCCGTAGTGGTACGATGATAGGACCTTCAACAAATGGTCTTCAGCAGATTTCTAAAGTTGCCAAATTGTCTTAGGCTAAGGATTGTTCCAGTCAAAGGCCGTCAGATAAGGACCCCACCCTCACTTAGCAGGGTCCAGAATTACCTGCAGTAATCCTCTATACAGAACATGGGCGTTCGTGGGCGTTTGTGGGCCTACTGTAAAGGCTATATGCTAAAACTGGGATGTCTAAAGTCCCAGTCCCAGTCCCAGTCCCAGTCCCAGTCCCAGTCCCAGTCCCAGTCCCAGTCCCAGTCCCAGTCCCAGTCCCAGTCCCAGTCCCAGTCCCAGTCCCAGTCCCAGTCCCAGTCCCAGTCCCAGTCCCAGTCCCAGTCCCAGTCCTGGTCTCACTGTCAGAGGCACAGCATAACACAGCCTGCCAGACATGACCGTGCAATGCAATGCCAAACCAAATGCTCCTTCCCCACACTTGCTGCATCATGCAATTTCAAGACATAATCAATCAGAGGCCTGACTTTGTCCTTTCCTACCATTTCAACATTCAACATACTACCTTCTGACTGCAGCTAGTAAGGACTCTTTCACCTGCACAAAATTTTACCCTGCATTAAGTCAACACCATTCAACCTATTTTATTATCTGTATGGCACCTTCCTCACATAATACAGCTCAATTCTGGCCCCCCTTGGGCCATATTTGTGCTCTCCAGAACACCAATTTGAAGAAAAAACAAATACATTCATAAATGAAGATAAGACCTTGCTAATATTTAAACTACTTGAGCAAAAGGAGGGAGGTGGCAGGTGGTGGTGGGGGTGGCAAGATTTCTAAATGTGCCCAACTAATGCAATCAAAAAATGACTTAAATTGTTCCTGTATTTTTTTAAGTAAAAATAATCTTTTTATGTGCAAAAAATCAAATACTGGATTTTTTTTCCATGTAAACATCCTTCAAAGTCAGTGGCTGGATTCAAACCCCCATCCAGGGGTAGCTTCCTGCACCAAAGGCACTAGACTTTGCCTATGCACTATGGGCTTTTGGTGGGTTTCAGTTGTGCAAGAGACCCTATCAGCATCTGACAGGCCGTGGTGCCATTGCTAATGGCTGCCACTGCACAGGACACATCATAGCCATGATATAGGGAAGATTTGACAAGCTACATATAGGGAAGCCCGTCTGGTCCAGTGGGTAAGTTCCTACCTTACATGCAGGGTTCAATTCCAGGGCCTGACAGATGACACACTAAATCTCTCAGCAAGCATCTGTGTATTAACCACTTATTTTCTTGCAGTTTTCCTTCCAAATCCTGCAACCCCTTCACCACAAATACAGTCCAATCATTACTCGATACTCATTCACTCAGTCATTCCACTCCGCCATGCTACAGGCTGAACAAAAACCAACAAGAACAAGAGCTAGTTCAGCAAGCAAATTTAAAGCCTCTCTTTGGATTTATGTTGATGCTACTGCCCTCTAGTAATGTTATATGTCAACTGCAGCAAAATCAAAGGATTGAGAAAGGGGCAGTCCTATGCAAATAATCTCCTCCCATGATTACTTCTCTGAGCTTCCGTAGTGGTACGATGATAGGACCTTCAACAAATGGTCTTCAGCAGATTTCTAAAGTTGCCAAATTGTCTTAGGCTAAGGATTGTTCCAGTCAAAGGCCGTCAGATAAGGACCCCACCCTCACTTAGCAGGGTCCAGAATTACCTGCAGTAATCCTCTATACAGAACATGGGCGTTCGTGGGCGTTTATGGGCCTACTGTAAAGGCTATATGCTAAAACTGGGATGTCTAAAGTCCCAGTCCCAGTCCCAGTCCCAGTCCCAGTCCCAGTCCCAGTCTTGGTCTCACTGTCAGAGGCACAGCATAACACAGCCTGCCAGACATGGCCGTGCAATGCCATGCCAAACCAAATGCTCCTTCCCCACACTTGCTGATTCATGCATTTTCAAGACATAATCAATCAGAGTCCTGACTTTGTCCTTTCCTATCACTTCAACATTCAACATACTATCTTCTGACTGCAGCTAATAAGGGCTCTTTCACCTGCACAAAATTTTACTCTGCATTAAATCAACACCATTCAACCTATTTTATTATCTGCATGGCACCTTCCTCACATAATACAGCTCAATTCTGGCCCCCCTTGGGCCATATTTGTGCTCTCCAGAACACCAATTTGAAATAAAAACGAATACATTCATAAGTGAAGATAAGACCTTGCTAATATTTAAACTACTTGAGCAAAAGGAGGGAGGTGGCAGGTGGTGGTGAGGGTGGCAAGATTTGTAAATGTGCCCAACTAATGCAATCAAAAAATGACTTAAATTGTTGCTGTATTTTTTTAAGTAAAAATAATCTTTTTATGTGCAAAAAATCAAATACTGGATTTTTTTTCCATGTAAACATCCTTCAAAGTCAGTGGCTGGATTCAAACCCCCATCCAGGGGTAGCTTCCTGCACCAAAGGCACTAGACTTTGCCTATGCGATATAGGCTTTTGATGGTTTTCAGTTGTGCAAGAGACCCTATCAGCATCTGACAGGCCGTGGTGTCATTGCTAATGGCTGCCACTGTACAGGACACATCATAGCCATGATATAGGGAAGATTTGACAAGCTACATATAGGGAAGCCCGTCTGGTCCAGTGGGTAAGTTCCTGCTTTCCACCCAGACATGCAGGGTTCAATTCCAGGGCCCGACAGATGACACACTAAATCTCTCAGCAAGCATCTGTACATTAACCACTTATTTTCTTGCAGTTTTCCTTCCAAATCCTGCAACCCCTTCACCACAAATACAGTCCAATCATTCCTCGATACTCATTCACTCAGTCATTCCACTCCGCCATGCTACAGGGTGAACAAAAACCAACAAGAACAAGAGCTAGTTCAGCAAGCAAATTTATAGCCTCTCTTTGGATTTATGTTGATGCTGCTGCCCTCTAGTAATGTTATATGTCAACTGCAGCATAATCAAAGGATTGAGAAAGGGGCAGTCCTATGCAAATAATCTCCTCCCATGATTACTTCTCTGAGCTTCCGTAGTGGTACGATGATAGGACCTTCAACAAATGGTCTTCAGCAGATTTCTAAAGTTGCCAAATTGTCTTAGGCTAAAGATTGTTCCAGTCGAAGGCCTTCAGATAAGGACCCCACCCTCACTTAGCAGGGTCCAGAATTACCTGCAGTAATCCTCTATACAGAACATGGGTGTTTGTGGGCCTACTGTGAAGGCTATATGCTAAAACTGGGATGTCTAAAGTCCCAGTCCTGGTCTCACTGTCAGAGGCACAGCATAACACAGCCTGCCAGACATGACCGTGCAATGCCATGCCAAACCAAATGCTCCTTCCCCACACTTGCTGATTCATGCATTTTCAAGACATAATCAATCAGAGGCCTGACTTTGTCCATTCCTATCACTTCAACATTCAACATACTATCTTCTGACTGCAGCTAATAAGGGCTCTTTCACCTGCACAAAATTTTACTCTGCATTAAATCAACACCATTCAACCTATTTTATTATCTGCATGGCACCTTCCTCACATAATACAGCTCAATTCTGGCCCCCCTTGGGCCATATTTGTGCTCTCCAGAACACCAATTTGAAGAAAAAACGAATACATTCATAAATGAAGATAAGACCTTGCTAATATTTAAACTACTTGAGCAAAAGGAGGGAGGTGGCAGGTGGTGGTGGGGGTGGCAAGATTTGTAAATGTGCCCAACTAATGCAATCAATAATGACTTAAATTGTTGCTGTATTTTTTTAAGTAAAAATAATCTTTTTATGTGCAAAAAAACAAATACTGGATTTTTTTCCATGTAAACATCCTTCAAAGTCAGTGGCTGGATTCAAACCCCCATCCAGGGGTAGCTTCCTGCACCAAAGGCACTAGACTTTGCCTCTGAGCTATAGGCTTTTGATGGGTTTCTGTTGTGCAAGAGACCCTATCAGTATCTGACAGGCCGTGGTGTCATTGCTAATGGCTGCCACTGCACACGACACATCATAGCCATGATATAGGGAAGATTTGACAAGCTACATAAAGGGAACCCCGTCTGGTCCAGTGGGTAAATTCCTGCCTTCCACCCAGACATGCAGGGTTCAACTCCTGGGCCCGACAGATGACACACTCAATCTCTCAGCAAGCATCTGTGCATTAACCACTTGTTTTCTTGCAGTTTTCCTTCCAAATCCTGCAACCCCTTCACCACAAATACAGTCCAATCATTCCTCGATACTCATTCACTCAGTCATTCCACTCCGCCATGCTACAGGCTGAACAAAAACCAACAAGAACAAGAGCTAGTTCAGCAAGCAAATTTAAAGCCTCTCTTTGGATTTATGTTGATGCTGCTGCCCTCTAGTAATGTTATATGTCAACTGCAGCATAATCAAAGTATTGAGAAAGGGGCAGTCCTATGCAAATAATCTCCTCCCATGATTACTTCTCTGAGCTTCCGTAGTGGTACGATGATAGGACCTTCAACATATGGTCTTCAGCAGATTTCTAAAGTTGCCAAATTGTCTTAGGCTAAGGATTGTTCCAGTCGAAGGCCTTCAGATAAGGACCCCACCCTCACTTAGCAGGGTCGAGAATTACCTGCAGTAATCCTCTATACAGAACATGGGTGTTCGTGGGCCTACTGTAAAAGCTATATGCTAAAACTGGGATGTCTAAAGTCCCAGTCCTGGTCTCACTGTCAGAGGCACAGCATAACACAGCCTGCCAGACATGGCCATGCAATGCCATGCCAAACCAAATGCTCCTTCCCCACACTTGCTGCATCATGCATTTTCAAGACAAAATCAATCAGAGGCCTGACTTTGTCGCTTTCCTATCACTTCAACATTCAACATACTACCTTCTGACTGCAGCTAATAAGGGCTCTTTCACCTGCACAAAATTTTACTCTGCATTAAATCAACACCATTCAACCTATTTTATTATCTGCATGGCACCTTCCTCACATAATACAGCTCAATTCTGGCCCTCCTTGGGCCATATTTGTGCTCTCCAGAACACCAATTTGAAATAAAAACGAATACATTCATAAATGAAGATAAGACCTTGCTAATATTTAAACTACTTGAGCAAAAGGAGGGAGGTGGCAGGTGGTGGTGAGGGTGGCAAGATTTGTAAATGTGCCCAACTAATGCAATCAAAAAATGACTTAAATTGTTGCTGTATTTTTTTAAGTAAAAATAATCTTTTTATGTGCAAAAAATCAAATACTGGATTTTTTTTCCATGTAAACATCCTTCAAAGTCAGTGGCTGGATTCAAACCCCCATCCAGGGGTAGCTTCCTGCACCAAAGGCACTAGACTTTGCCTATGCGATATAGGCTTTTGATGGTTTTCAGTTGTGCAAGAGACCCTATCAGCATCTGACAGGCCGTGGTGTCATTGCTAATGGCTGCCACTGTACAGGACACATCATAGCCATGATATAGGGAAGATTTGACAAGCTACATATAGGGAAGCCCGTCTGGTCCAGTGGGTAAGTTCCTGCTTTCCACCCAGACATGCAGGGTTCAATTCCAGGGCCCGACAGATGACACACTAAATCTCTCAGCAAGCATCTGTACATTAACCACTTATTTTCTTGCAGTTTTCCTTCCAAATCCTGCAACCCCTTCACCACAAATACAGTCCAATCATTCCTCGATACTCATTCACTCAGTCATTCCACTCCGCCATGCTACAGGGTGAACAAAAACCAACAAGAACAAGAGCTAGTTCAGCAAGCAAATTTATAGCCTCTCTTTGGATTTATGTTGATGCTGCTGCCCTCTAGTAATGTTATATGTCAACTGCAGCATAATCAAAGGATTGAGAAAGGGGCAGTCCTATGCAAATAATCTCCTCCCATGATTACTTCTCTGAGCTTCCGTAGTGGTACGATGATAGGACCTTCAACAAATGGTCTTCAGCAGATTTCTAAAGTTGCCAAATTGTCTTAGGCTAAAGATTGTTCCAGTCGAAGGCCTTCAGATAAGGACCCCACCCTCACTTAGCAGGGTCCAGAATTACCTGCAGTAATCCTCTATACAGAACATGGGTGTTTGTGGGCCTACTGTGAAGGCTATATGCTAAAACTGGGATGTCTAAAGTCCCAGTCCTGGTCTCACTGTCAGAGGCACAGCATAACACAGCCTGCCAGACATGACCGTGCAATGCCATGCCAAACCAAATGCTCCTTCCCCACACTTGCTGATTCATGCATTTTCAAGACATAATCAATCAGAGGCCTGACTTTGTCCATTCCTATCACTTCAACATTCAACATACTATCTTCTGACTGCAGCTAATAAGGGCTCTTTCACCTGCACAAAATTTTACTCTGCATTAAATCAACACCATTCAACCTATTTTATTATCTGCATGGCACCTTCCTCACATAATACAGCTCAATTCTGGCCCCCCTTGGGCCATATTTGTGCTCTCCAGAACACCAATTTGAAGAAAAAACGAATACATTCATAAATGAAGATAAGACCTTGCTAATATTTAAACTACTTGAGCAAAAGGAGGGAGGTGGCAGGTGGTGGTGGGGGTGGCAAGATTTGTAAATGTGCCCAACTAATGCAATCAATAATGACTTAAATTGTTGCTGTATTTTTTTAAGTAAAAATAATCTTTTTATGTGCAAAAAAACAAATACTGGATTTTTTTCCATGTAAACATCCTTCAAAGTCAGTGGCTGGATTCAAACCCCCATCCAGGGGTAGCTTCCTGCACCAAAGGCACTAGACTTTGCCTCTGAGCTATAGGCTTTTGATGGGTTTCTGTTGTGCAAGAGACCCTATCAGTATCTGACAGGCCGTGGTGTCATTGCTAATGGCTGCCACTGCACACGACACATCATAGCCATGATATAGGGAAGATTTGACAAGCTACATAAAGGGAACCCCGTCTGGTCCAGTGGGTAAATTCCTGCCTTCCACCCAGACATGCAGGGTTCAACTCCTGGGCCCGACAGATGACACACTCAATCTCTCAGCAAGCATCTGTGCATTAACCACTTGTTTTCTTGCAGTTTTCCTTCCAAATCCTGCAACCCCTTCACCACAAATACAGTCCAATCATTCCTCGATACTCATTCACTCAGTCATTCCACTCCGCCATGCTACAGGCTGAACAAAAACCAACAAGAACAAGAGCTAGTTCAGCAAGCAAATTTAAAGCCTCTCTTTGGATTTATGTTGATGCTGCTGCCCTCTAGTAATGTTATATGTCAACTGCAGCATAATCAAAGTATTGAGAAAGGGGCAGTCCTATGCAAATAATCTCCTCCCATGATTACTTCTCTGAGCTTCCGTAGTGGTACGATGATAGGACCTTCAACATATGGTCTTCAGCAGATTTCTAAAGTTGCCAAATTGTCTTAGGCTAAGGATTGTTCCAGTCGAAGGCCTTCAGATAAGGACCCCACCCTCACTTAGCAGGGTCGAGAATTACCTGCAGTAATCCTCTATACAGAACATGGGTGTTCGTGGGCCTACTGTAAAAGCTATATGCTAAAACTGGGATGTCTAAAGTCCCAGTCCTGGTCTCACTGTCAGAGGCACAGCATAACACAGCCTGCCAGACATGGCCATGCAATGCCATGCCAAACCAAATGCTCCTTCCCCACACTTGCTGCATCATGCATTTTCAAGACAAAATCAATCAGAGGCCTGACTTTGTCGCTTTCCTATCACTTCAACATTCAACATACTACCTTCTGACTGCAGCTAATAAGGGCTCTTTCACCTGCACAAAATTTTACTCTGCATTAAATCAACACCATTCAACCTATTTTATTATCTGCATGGCACCTTCCTCACATAATACAGCTCAATTCTGGCCCTCCTTGGGCCATATTTGTGCTCTCCAGAACACCAATTTGAAATAAAAACGAATACATTCATAAATGAAGATAAGACCTTGCTAATATTTAAACTACTTGAGCAAAAGGAGGGAGGTGGCAGGTGGTGGTGAGGGTGGCAAGATTTGTAAATGTGCCCAACTAATGCAATCAAAAAATGACTTAAATTGTTGCTGTATTTTTTTAAGTAAAAATAATCTTTTTATGTGCAAAAAATCAAATACTGGATTTTTTTTCCATGTAAACATCCTTCAAAGTCAGTGGCTGGATTCAAACCCCCATCCAGGGGTAGCTTCCTGCACCAAAGGCACTAGACTTTGCCTATGCGCTATAGGCTTTTGATGGGTTTCAGTTGTGCAAGAGACCCTATCAGCATCTGACAGGCCGTGGTGTCATTGCTAATGGCTGCCACTGCACAGGACATCATAGCCATGATATAGGGAAGATTTGGCAAGCTACATATAGGGAAGCCCATCTGGTCCAGTGGGTAAGTTCCTGCCTTCCACCCAGACATGCAGGGTTCAATTCCAGGGCCCGACAGATGACACACTAAATCTCTCAGCAAGCATCTGTACATTAACCACTTATTTTCTTGCAGTTTTCCTTCCAAATCCTGCAACCCCTTCACCACAAATACAGTCCAATCATTCCTCGATACTCATTCACTCAGTCATTCCACTCCGCCATGCTACAGGGTGAACAAAAACCAACAAGAACAAGAGCTAGTTCAGCAAGCAAATTTATAGCCTCTCTTTGGATTTATGTTGATGCTGCTGCCCTCTAGTAATGTTATATGTCAACTGCAGCATAATCAAAGGATTGAGAAAGGGGCAGTCCTATGCAAATAATCTCCTCCCATGATTACTTCTCTGAGCTTCCGTAGTGGTACGATGATAGGACCTTCAACAAATGGTCTTCAGCAGATTTCTAAAGTTGCCAAATTGTCTTAGGCTAAGGATTGTTCCAGTCAAAAGCCGTCAGATAAGGACCCCACCCTCACTTAGCAGGGTCCAGAATTACCTGCAGTAATCCTCTATACAGAACATGGGCGTTCGTGGGCGTTTGTGGGCCTACTGTAAAGGCTATATGCTAAAACTGGGATGTCTAAAGTCCCAGTCCCAGTCCCAGTCCCAGTCCCAGTCCCAGTCCCAGTCCCAGTCCCAGTCCCAGTCCCAGTCCCAGTCCCAGTCCCAGTCCCAGTCCCAGTCCCGGTCTCACTGTCAGAGGCACAGCATAACACAGCCTGCCAGACATGACCGTGCAATGCAATGCCAAACCAAATGCTCCTTCCCCACACTTGCTGCATCATGCAATTTCAAGACATAATCAATCAGAGGCCTGACTTTGTCCTTTCCTACCATTTCAACATTCAACATACTACCTTCTGACTGCAGCTAGTAAGGACTCTTTCACCTGCACAAAATTTTACCCTGCATTAAGTCAACACCATTCAACCTATTTTATTATCTGTATGGCACCTTCCTCACATAATACAGCTCAATTCTGGCCCCCCTTGGGCCATATTTGTGCTCTCCAGAACACCAATTTGAAGAAAAAACAAATACATTCATAAATGAAGATAAGACCTTGCTAATATTTAAACTACTTGAGCAAAAGGAGGGAGGTGGCAGGTGGTGGTGGGGGTGGCAAGATTTCTAAATGTGCCCAACTAATGCAATCAAAAAATGACTTAAATTGTTCCTGTATTTTTTTAAGTAAAAATAATCTTTTTATGTGCAAAAAATCAAATACTGGATTTTTTTTCCATGTAAACATCCTTCAAAGTCAGTGGCTGGATTCAAACCCCCATCCAGGGGTAGCTTCCTGCACCAAAGGCACTAGACTTTGCCTATGCACTATGGGCTTTTGGTGGGTTTCAGTTGTGCAAGAGACCCTATCAGCATCTGACAGGCCGTGGGGTCATTGCTAATGGCTGCCACTGCACAGGACACATCATAGCCATGATATAGGGAAGATTTGACAAGCTACATATAGGGAAGCCTGTCTGGTCCAGTGGGTAAGTTCCTACCTTACATGCAGGGTTCAATTCCAGGGCCTGACAGATGACACACTAAATCTCTCAGCAAGCATCTGTGCATTAACCACTTATTTTCTTGCAGTTTTCCTTCCAAATCCTGCAACCCCTTCACCACAAATACAGTCCAATCATTACTCGATACTCATTCACTCAGTCATTCCACTCCGCCATGCTACAGGCTGAACAAAAACCAACAAGAACAAGAGCTAGTTCAGCAAGCAAATTTAAAGCCTCTATTTGGATTTATGTTGATGCTACTGCCCTCTAGTAATGTTATATGTCAACTGCAGCAAAATCAAAGGATTGAGAAAGGGGCAGTCCTATGCAAATAATCTCCTCCCATGATTACTTCTCTGAGCTTCCGTAGTGGTACGATGATAGGACCTTCAACAAATGGTCTTCAGCAGATTTCTAAAGTTGCCAAATTGTCTTAGGCTAAGGATTGTTCCAGTCAAAGGCCGTCAGATAAGGACCCCACCCTCACTTAGCAGGGTCCAGAATTACCTGCAGTAATCCTCTATGCAGAACATGGGCGTTCGTGGGCGTTTATGGGCCTACTGTAAAGGCTATATGCTAAAACTGGGATGTCTAAAGTCCCAGTCCCAGTCCCAGTCCCAGTCCCAGTCCCAGTCCCAGTCCCAGTCCCAGTCCCAGTCCCAGTCCCAGTCCCAGTCCCAGTCTTGGTCTCACTGTCAGAGGCACAGCATAACACAGCCTGCCAGACATGGCCGTGCAATGCCATGCCAAACCAAATGCTCCTTCCCCACACTTGCTGATTCATGCATTTTCAAGACATAATCAATCAGAGTCCTGACTTTGTCCTTTCCTATCACTTCAACATTCAACATACTATCTTCTGACTGCAGCTAATAAGGGCTCTTTCACCTGCACAAAATTTTACTCTGCATTAAATCAACACCATTCAACCTATTTTATTATCTGCATGGCACCTTCCTCACATAATACAGCTCAATTCTGGCCCCCCTTGGGCCATATTTGTGCTCTCCAGAACACCAATTTGAAATAAAAACGAATACATTCATAAGTGAAGATAAGACCTTGCTAATATTTAAACTACTTGAGCAAAAGGAGGGAGGTGGCAGGTGGTGGTGAGGGTGGCAAGATTTGTAAATGTGCCCAACTAATGCAATCAAAAAATGACTTAAATTGTTGCTGTATTTTTTTAAGTAAAAATAATCTTTTTATGTGCAAAAAATCAAATACTGGATTTTTTTTCCATGTAAACATCCTTCAAAGTCAGTGGCTGGATTCAAACCCCCATCCAGGGGTAGCTTCCTGCACCAAAGGCACTAGACTTTGCCTATGCGATATAGGCTTTTGATGGTTTTCAGTTGTGCAAGAGACCCTATCAGCATCTGACAGGCCGTGGTGTCATTGCTAATGGCTGCCACTGTACAGGACACATCATAGCCATGATATAGGGAAGATTTGACAAGCTACATATAGGGAAGCCCGTCTGGTCCAGTGGGTAAGTTCCTGCTTTCCACCCAGACATGCAGGGTTCAATTCCAGGGCCCGACAGATGACACACTAAATCTCTCAGCAAGCATCTGTACATTAACCACTTATTTTCTTGCAGTTTTCCTTCCAAATCCTGCAACCCCTTCACCACAAATACAGTCCAATCATTCCTCGATACTCATTCACTCAGTCATTCCACTCCGCCATGCTTCAGGGTGAACAAAAACCAACAAGAACAAGAGCTAGTTCAGCAAGCAAATTTATAGCCTCTCTTTGGATTTATGTTGATGCTGCTGCCCTCTAGTAATGTTATATGTCAACTGCAGCATAATCAAAGGATTGAGAAAGGGGCAGTCCTATGCAAATAATCTCCTCCCATGATTACTTCTCTGAGCTTCCGTAGTGGTACGATGATAGGACCTTCAACAAATGGTCTTCAGCAGATTTCTAAAGTTGCCAAATTGTCTTAGGCTAAAGATTGTTCCAGTCGAAGGCCTTCAGATAAGGACCCCACCCTCACTTAGCAGGGTCCAGAATTACCTGCAGTAATCCTCTATACAGAACATGGGTGTTTGTGGGCCTACTGTGAAGGCTATATGCTAAAACTGGGATGTCTAAAGTCCCAGTCCTGGTCTCACTGTCAGAGGCACAGCATAACACAGCCTGCCAGACATGACCGTGCAATGCCATGCCAAACCAAATGCTCCTTCCCCACACTTGCTGATTCATGCATTTTCAAGACATAATCAATCAGAGGCCTGACTTTGTCCATTCCTATCACTTCAACATTCAACATACTATCTTCTGACTGCAGCTAATAAGGGCTCTTTCACCTGCACAAAATTTTACTCTGCATTAAATCAACACCATTCAACCTATTTTATTATCTGCATGGCACCTTCCTCACATAATACAGCTCAATTCTGGCCCCCCTTGGGCCATATTTGTGCTCTCCAGAACACCAATTTGAAGAAAAAACGAATACATTCATAAATGAAGATAAGACCTTGCTAATATTTAAACTACTTGAGCAAAAGGAGGGAGGTGGCAGGTGGTGGTGGGGGTGGCAAGATTTGTAAATGTGCCCAACTAATGCAATCAATAATGACTTAAATTGTTGCTGTATTTTTTTAAGTAAAAATAATCTTTTTATGTGCAAAAAAACAAATACTGGATTTTTTTCCATGTAAACATCCTTCAAAGTCAGTGGCTGGATTCAAACCCCCATCCAGGGGTAGCTTCCTGCACCAAAGGCACTAGACTTTGCCTCTGAGCTATAGGCTTTTGATGGGTTTCTGTTGTGCAAGAGACCCTATCAGTATCTGACAGGCCGTGGTGTCATTGCTAATGGCTGCCACTGCACACGTCACATCATAGCCATGATATAGGGAAGATTTGACAAGCTACATAAAGGGAACCCCGTCTGGTCCAGTGGGTAAATTCCTGCCTTCCACCCAGACATGCAGGGTTCAACTCCTGGGCCCGACAGATGACACACTCAATCTCTCAGCAAGCATCTGTGCATTAACCACTTGTTTTCTTGCAGTTTTCCTTCCAAATCCTGCAACCCCTTCACCACAAATACAGTCCAATCATTCCTCGATACTCATTCACTCAGTCATTCCACTCCGCCATGCTACAGGCTGAACAAAAACCAACAAGAACAAGAGCTAGTTCAGCAAGCAAATTTAAAGCCTCTCTTTGGATTTATGTTGATGCTGCTGCCCTCTAGTAATGTTATATGTCAACTGCAGCATAATCAAAGTATTGAGAAAGGGGCAGTCCTATGCAAATAATCTCCTCCCATGATTACTTCTCTGAGCTTCCGTAGTGGTACGATGATAGGACCTTCAACATATGGTCTTCAGCAGATTTCTAAAGTTGCCAAATTGTCTTAGGCTAAGGATTGTTCCAGTCGAAGGCCTTCAGATAAGGACCCCACCCTCACTTAGCAGGGTCGAGAATTACCTGCAGTAATCCTCTATACAGAACATGGGTGTTCGTGGGCCTACTGTAAAAGCTATATGCTAAAACTGGGATGTCTAAAGTCCCAGTCCTGGTCTCACTGTCAGAGGCACAGCATAACACAGCCTGCCAGACATGGCCATGCAATGCCATGCCAAACCAAATACTCCTTCCCCACACTTGCTGCATCATGCATTTTCAAGACAAAATCAATCAGAGGCCTGACTTTGTCCCTTTCCTATCACTTCAACATTCAACATACTACCTTCTGACTGCAGCTAATAAGGGCTCTTTCACCTGCACAAAATTTTACTCTGCATTAAATCAACACCATTCAACCTATTTTATTATCTGCATGGCACCTTCCTCACATAATACAGCTCAATTCTGGCCCTCCTTGGGCCATATTTGTGCTCTCCAGAACACCAATTTGAAATAAAAACGAATACATTCATAAATGAAGATAAGACCTTGCTAATATTTAAACTACTTGAGCAAAAGGAGGGAGGTGGCAGGTGGTGGTGAGGGTGGCAAGATTTGTAAATGTGCCCAACTAATGCAATCAAAAAATGACTTAAATTGTTGCTGTATTTTTTTAAGTAAAAATAATCTTTTTATGTGCAAAAAATCAAATACTGGATTTTTTTTCCATGTAAACATCCTTCAAAGTCAGTGGCTGGATTCAAACCCCCATCCAGGGGTAGCTTCCTGCACCAAAGGCACTAGACTTTGCCTATGCGCTATAGGCTTTTGATGGGTTTCAGTTGTACAAGAGACCCTATCAGCATCTGACAGGCCGTGGTGTCATTGCTAATGGCTGCCACTGCACAGGACATCATAGCCATGATATAGGGAAGATGTGACAAGCTACATATAGGGAAGCCCATCTGGTCCAGTGGGTAAGTTCCTGCCTTCCACCCAGACATGCAGGGTTCAATTCCAGGGCCCGACAGATGACACACTAAATCTCTCAGCAAGCATCTGTACATTAACCACTTATTTTCTTGCAGTTTTCCTTCCAAATCCTGCAACCCCTTCACCACAAATACAGTCCAATCATTCCTCGATACTCATTCACTCAGTCATTCCACTCCGCCATGCTACAGGGTGAACAAAAACCAACAAGAACAAGAGCTAGTTCAGCAAGCAAATTTATAGCCTCTCTTTGGATTTATGTTGATGCTGCTGCCCTCTAGTAATGTTATATGTCAACTGCAGCATAATCAAAGGATTGAGAAAGGGGCAGTCCTATGCAAATAATCTCCTCCCATGATTACTTCTCTGAGCTTCCGTAGTGGTACGATGATAGGACCTTCAACAAATGGTCTTCAGCAGATTTCTAAAGTTGCCAAATTGTCTTAGGCTAAGGATTGTTCCAGTCAAAGGCCGTCAGATAAGGACCCCACCCTCACTTAGCAGGGTCCAGAATTACCTGCAGTAATCCTCTATACAGAACATGGGCGTTCGTGGGCGTTTGTGGGCCTACTGTAAAGGCTATATGCTAAAACTGGGATGTCTAAAGTCCCAGTCCCAGTCCCAGTCCCAGTCCTGGTCTCACTGTCAGAGGCACAGCATAACACAGCCTGCCAGACATGGCCGTGCAATGCCATGCCAAACCAAATGCTCCTTCCCCACACTTGCTGATTCATGCATTTTCAAGACATAATCAATCAGAGTCCTGACTTTGTCCTTTCCTATCACTTCAACATTCAACATACTATCTTCTGACTGCAGCTAATAAGGGCTCTTTCACCTGCACAAAATTTTACTCTGCATTAAATCAACACCATTCAACCTATTTTATTATCTGCATGGCACCTTCCTCACATAATACAGCTCAATTCTGGCCCCCCTTGGGCCATATTTGTGCTCTCCAGAACACCAATTTGAAATAAAAACGAATACATTCATAAGTGAAGATAAGACCTTGCTAATATTTAAACTACTTGAGCAAAAGGAGGGAGGTGGCAGGTGGTGGTGAGGGTGGCAAGATTTGTAAATGTGCCCAACTAATGCAATCAAAAAATGACTTAAATTGTTGCTGTATTTTTTTAAGTAAAAATAATCTTTTTATGTGCAAAAAATCAAATACTGGATTTTTTTTCCATGTAAACATCCTTCAAAGTCAGTGGCTGGATTCAAACCCCCATCCAGGGGTAGCTTCCTGCACCAAAGGCACTAGACTTTGCCTATGCGATATAGGCTTTTGATGGTTTTCAGTTGTGCAAGAGACCCTATCAGCATCTGACAGGCCGTGGTGTCATTGCTAATGGCTGACACTGTACAGGACACATCATAGCCATGATATAGGGAAGATTTGACAAGCTACATATAGGGAAGCCCGTCTGGTCCAGTGGGTAAGTTCCTGCTTTCCACCCAGACATGCAGGGTTCAATTCCAGGGCCCGACAGATGACACACTAAATCTCTCAGCAAGCATCTGTACATTAACCACTTATTTTCTTGCAGTTTTCCTTCCAAATCCTGCAACCCCTTCACCACAAATACAGTCCAATCATTCCTCGATACTCATTCACTCAGTCATTCCACTCCGCCATGCTACAGGGTGAACAAAAACCAACAAGAACAAGAGCTAGTTCAGCAAGCAAATTTATAGCCTCTCTTTGGATTTATGTTGATGCTGCTGCCCTCTAGTAATGTTATATGTCAACTGCAGCATAATCAAAGGATTGAGAAAGGGGCAGTCCTATGCAAATAATCTCCTCCCATGATTACTTCTCTGAGCTTCCGTAGTGGTACGATGATAGGACCTTCAACAAATGGTCTTCAGCAGATTTCTAAAGTTGCCAAATTGTCTTAGGCTAAAGATTGTTCCAGTCGAAGGCCTTCAGATAAGGACCCCACCCTCACTTAGCAGGGTCCAGAATTACCTGCAGTAATCCTCTATACAGAACATGGGTGTTTGTGGGCCTACTGTGAAGGCTATATGCTAAAACTGGGATGTCTAAAGTCCCAGTCCTGGTCTCACTGTCAGAGGCACAGCATAACACAGCCTGCCAGACATGACCGTGCAATGCCATGCCAAACCAAATGCTCCTTCCCCACACTTGCTGATTCATGCATTTTCAAGACATAATCAATCAGAGGCCTGACTTTGTCCATTCCTATCACTTCAACATTCAACATACTATCTTCTGACTGCAGCTAATAAGGGCTCTTTCACCTGCACAAAATTTTACTCTGCATTAAATCAACACCATTCAACCTATTTTATTATCTGCATGGCACCTTCCTCACATAATACAGCTCAATTCTGGCCCCCCTTGGGCCATATTTGTGCTCTCCAGAACACCAATTTGAAGAAAAAACGAATACATTCATAAATGAAGATAAGACCTTGCTAATATTTAAACTACTTGAGCAAAAGGAGGGAGGTGGCAGGTGGTGGTGGGGGTGGCAAGATTTGTAAATGTGCCCAACTAATGCAATCAATAATGACTTAAATTGTTGCTGTATTTTTTTAAGTAAAAATAATCTTTTTATGTGCAAAAAAACAAATACTGGATTTTTTTCCATGTAAACATCCTTCAAAGTCAGTGGCTGGATTCAAACCCCCATCCAGGGGTAGCTTCCTGCACCAAAGGCACTAGACTTTGCCTCTGAGGTATAGGCTTTTGATGGGTTTCTGTTGTGCAAGAGACCCTATCAGTATCTGACAGGCCGTGGTGTCATTGCTAATGGCTGCCACTGCACACGACACATCATAGCCATGATATAGGGAAGATTTGACAAGCTACATAAAGGGAACCCCGTCTGGTCCAGTGGGTAAATTCCTGCCTTCCACCCAGACATGCAGGGTTCAACTCCTGGGCCCGACAGATGACACACTCAATCTCTCAGCAAGCATCTGTGCATTAACCACTTGTTTTCTTGCAGTTTTCCTTCCAAATCCTGCAACCCCTTCACCACAAATACAGTCCAATCATTCCTCGATACTCATTCACTCAGTCATTCCACTCCGCCATGCTACAGGCTGAACAAAAACCAACAAGAACAAGAGCTAGTTCAGCAAGCAAATTTAAAGCCTCTCTTTGGATTTATGTTGATGCTGCTGCCCTCTAGTAATGTTATATGTCAACTGCAGCATAATCAAAGTATTGAGAAAGGGGCAGTCCTATGCAAATAATCTCCTCCCATGATTACTTCTCTGAGCTTCCGTAGTGGTACGATGATAGGACCTTCAACATATGGTCTTCAGCAGATTTCTAAAGTTGCCAAATTGTCTTAGGCTAAGGATTGTTCCAGTCGAAGGCCTTCAGATAAGGACCCCACCCTCACTTAGCAGGGTCGAGAATTACCTGCAGTAATCCTCTATACAGAACATGGGTGTTCGTGGGCCTACTGTAAAAGCTATATGCTAAAACTGGGATGTCTAAAGTCCCAGTCCTGGTCTCACTGTCAGAGGCACAGCATAACACAGCCTGCCAGACATGGCCATGCAATGCCATGCCAAACCAAATGCTCCTTCCCCACACTTGCTGCATCATGCATTTTCAAGACAAAATCAATCAGAGGCCTGACTTTGTCGCTTTCCTATCACTTCAACATTCAACATACTACCTTCTGACTGCAGCTAATAAGGGCTCTTTCACCTGCACAAAATTTTACTCTGCATTAAATCAACACCATTCAACCTATTTTATTATCTGCATGGCACCTTCCTCACATAATACAGCTCAATTCTGGCCCTCCTTGGGCCATATTTGTGCTCTCCAGAACACCAATTTGAAATAAAAACGAATACATTCATAAATGAAGATAAGACCTTGCTAATATTTAAACTACTTGAGCAAAAGGAGGGAGGTGGCAGGTGGTGGTGAGGGTGGCAAGATTTGTAAATGTGCCCAACTAATGCAATCAAAAAATGACT
Source organism: Pleurodeles waltl (assembly GCF_031143425.1). Taxonomy (NCBI): domain Eukaryota; kingdom Metazoa; phylum Chordata; class Amphibia; order Caudata; family Salamandridae; genus Pleurodeles; species Pleurodeles waltl. The sequence goes on along the minus strand of NW_027149838.1, from coordinate 628,228 downwards.
TAAATTGTTGCTGTATTTTTTTAAGTAAAAATAATCTTTTTATGTGCAAAAAATCAAATACTGGATTTTTTTTCCATGTAAACATCCTTCAAAGTCAGTGGCTGGATTCAAACCCCCATCCAGGGGTAGCTTCCTGCACCAAAGGCACTAGACTTTGCCTATGCGATATAGGCTTTTGATGGTTTTCAGTTGTGCAAGAGACCCTATCAGCATCTGACAGGCCGTGGTGTCATTGCTAATGGCTGCCACTGTACAGGACACATCATAGCCATGATATAGGGAAGATTTGACAAGCTACATATAGGGAAGCCCGTCTGGTCCAGTGGGTAAGTTCCTGCTTTCCACCCAGACATGCAGGGTTCAATTCCAGGGCCCGACAGATGACACACTAAATCTCTCAGCAAGCATCTGTACATTAACCACTTATTTTCTTGCAGTTTTCCTTCCAAATCCTGCAACCCCTTCACCACAAATACAGTCCAATCATTCCTTGATACTCATTCACTCAGTCATTCCACTCCGCCATGCTACAGGGTGAACAAAAACCAACAAGAACAAGAGCTAGTTCAGCAAGCAAATTTATAGCCTCTCTTTGGATTTATGTTGATGCTGCTGCCCTCTAGTAATGTTATATGTCAACTGCAGCATAATCAAAGGATTGAGAAAGGGGCAGTCCTATGCAAATAATCTCCTCCCATGATTACTTCTCTGAGCTTCCGTAGTGGTACGATGATAGGACCTTCAACAAATGGTCTTCAGCAGATTTCTAAAGTTGCCAAATTGTCTTAGGCTAAAGATTGTTCCAGTCGAAGGCCTTCAGATAAGGACCCCACCCTCACTTAGCAGGGTCCAGAATTACCTGCAGTAATCCTCTATACAGAACATGGGTGTTTGTGGGCCTACTGTGAAGGCTATATGCTAAAACTGGGATGTCTAAAGTCCCAGTCCTGGTCTCACTGTCAGAGGCACAGCATAACACAGCCTGCCAGACATGACCGTGCAATGCCATGCCAAACCAAATGCTCCTTCCCCACACTTGCTGATTCATGCATTTTCAAGACATAATCAATCAGAGGCCTGACTTTGTCCATTCCTATCACTTCAACATTCAACATACTATCTTCTGACTGCAGCTAATAAGGGCTCTTTCACCTGCACAAAATTTTACTCTGCATTAAATCAACACCATTCAACCTATTTTATTATCTGCATGGCACCTTCCTCACATAATACAGCTCAATTCTGGCCCCCCTTGGGCCATATTTGTGCTCTCCAGAACACCAATTTGAAGAAAAAACGAATACATTCATAAATGAAGATAAGACCTTGCTAATATTTAAACTACTTGAGCAAAAGGAGGGAGGTGGCAGGTGGTGGTGGGGGTGGCAAGATTTGTAAATGTGCCCAACTAATGCAATCAATAATGACTTAAATTGTTGCTGTATTTTTTTAAGTAAAAATAATCTTTTTATGTGCAAAAAAACAAATACTGGATTTTTTTCCATGTAAACATCCTTCAAAGTCAGTGGCTGGATTCAAACCCCCATCCAGGGGTAGCTTCCTGCACCAAAGGCACTAGACTTTGCCTCTGAGCTATAGGCTTTTGATGGGTTTCTGTTGTGCAAGAGACCCTATCAGTATCTGACAGGCCGTGGTGTCATTGCTAATGGCTGCCACTGCACACGACACATCATAGCCATGATATAGGGAAGATTTGACAAGCTACATAAAGGGAACCCCGTCTGGTCCAGTGGGTAAATTCCTGCCTTCCACCCAGACATGCAGGGTTCAACTCCTGGGCCCGACAGATGACACACTCAATCTCTCAGCAAGCATCTGTGCATTAACCACTTGTTTTCTTGCAGTTTTCCTTCCAAATCCTGCAACCCCTTCACCACAAATACAGTCCAATCATTCCTCGATACTCATTCACTCAGTCATTCCACTCCGCCATGCTACAGGCTGAACAAAAACCAACAAGAACAAGAGCTAGTTCAGCAAGCAAATTTAAAGCCTCTCTTTGGATTTATGTTGATGCTGCTGCCCTCTAGTAATGTTATATGTCAACTGCAGCATAATCAAAGTATTGAGAAAGGGGCAGTCCTATGCAAATAATCTCCTCCCATGATTACTTCTCTGAGCTTCCGTAGTGGTACGATGATAGGACCTTCAACATATGGTCTTCAGCAGATTTCTAAAGTTGCCAAATTGTCTTAGGCTAAGGATTGTTCCAGTCGAAGGCCTTCAGATAAGGACCCCACCCTCACTTAGCAGGGTCGAGAATTACCTGCAGTAATCCTCTATACAGAACATGGGTGTTCGTGGGCCTACTGTAAAAGCTATATGCTAAAACTGGGATGTCTAAAGTCCCAGTCCTGGTCTCACTGTCAGAGGCACAGCATAACACAGCCTGCCAGACATGGCCATGCAATGCCATGCCAAACCAAATGCTCCTTCCCCACACTTGCTGCATCATGCATTTTCAAGACAAAATCAATCAGAGGCCTGACTTTGTCGCTTTCCTATCACTTCAACATTCAACATACTACCTTCTGACTGCAGCTAATAAGGGCTCTTTCACCTGCACAAAATTTTACTCTGCATTAAATCAACACCATTCAACCTATTTTATTATCTGCATGGCACCTTCCTCACATAATACAGCTCAATTCTGGCCCTCCTTGGGCCATATTTGTGCTCTCCAGAACACCAATTTGAAATAAAAACGAATACATTCATAAATGAAGATAAGACCTTGCTAATATTTAAACTACTTGAGCAAAAGGAGGGAGGTGGCAGGTGGTGGTGAGGGTGGCAAGATTTGTAAATGTGCCCAACTAATGCAATCAAAAAATGACTTAAATTGTTGCTGTATTTTTTTAAGTAAAAATAATCTTTTTATGTGCAAAAAATCAAATACTGGATTTTTTTTCCATGTAAACATCCTTCAAAGTCAGTGGCTGGATTCAAACCCCCATCCAGGGGTAGCTTCCTGCACCAAAGGCACTAGACTTTGCCTATGCGCTATAGGCTTTTGATGGGTTTCAGTTGTGCAAGAGACCCTATCAGCATCTGACAGGCCGTGGTGTCATTGCTAATGGCTGCCACTGCACAGGACATCATAGCCATGATATAGGGAAGATTTGGCAAGCTACATATAGGGAAGCCCATCTGGTCCAGTGGGTAAGTTCCTGCCTTCCACCCAGACATGCAGGGTTCAATTCCAGGGCCCGACAGATGACACACTAAATCTCTCAGCAAGCATCTGTACATTAACCACTTATTTTCTTGCAGTTTTCCTTCCAAATCCTGCAACCCCTTCACCACAAATACAGTCCAATCATTCCTCGATACTCATTCACTCAGTCATTCCACTCCGCCATGCTACAGGGTGAACAAAAACCAACAAGAACAAGAGCTAGTTCAGCAAGCAAATTTATAGCCTCTCTTTGGATTTATGTTGATGCTGCTGCCCTCTAGTAATGTTATATGTCAACTGCAGCATAATCAAAGGATTGAGAAAGGGGCAGTCCTATGCAAATAATCTCCTCCCATGATTACTTCTCTGAGCTTCCGTAGTGGTACGATGATAGGACCTTCAACAAATGGTCTTCAGCAGATTTCTAAAGTTGCCAAATTGTCTTAGGCTAAGGATTGTTCCAGTCAAAGGCCGTCAGATAAGGACCCCACCCTCACTTAGCAGGGTCCAGAATTACCTGCAGTAATCCTCTATACAGAACATGGGCGTTCGTGGGCGTTTGTGGGCCTACTGTAAAGGCTATATGCTAAAACTGGGATGTCTAAAGTCCCAGTCCCAGTCCCAGTCCCAGTCCCAGTCCCAGTCCCAGTCCCAGTCCCAGTCCCAGTCCCAGTCCCAGTCCCAGTCCCAGTCCCAGTCCCAGTCCCAGTCCCAGTCCCAGTCCCGGTCTCACTGTCAGAGGCACAGCATAACACAGCCTGCCAGACATGACCGTGCAATGCAATGCCAAACCAAATGCTCCTTCCCCACACTTGCTGCATCATGCAATTTCAAGACATAATCAATCAGAGGCCTGACTTTGTCCTTTCCTACCATTTCAACATTCAACATACTACCTTCTGACTGCAGCTAGTAAGGACTCTTTCACCTGCACAAAATTTTACCCTGCATTAAGTCAACACCATTCAACCTATTTTATTATCTGTATGGCACCTTCCTCACATAATACAGCTCAATTCTGGCCCCCCTTGGGCCATATTTGTGCTCTCCAGAACACCAATTTGAAGAAAAAACAAATACATTCATAAATGAAGATAAGACCTTGCTAATATTTAAACTACTTGAGCAAAAGGAGGGAGGTGGCAGGTGGTGGTGGGGGTGGCAAGATTTCTAAATGTGCCCAACTAATGCAATCAAAAAATGACTTAAATTGTTCCTGTATTTTTTTAAGTAAAAATAATCTTTTTATGTGCAAAAAATCAAATACTGGATTTTTTTTCCATGTAAACATCCTTCAAAGTCAGTGGCTGGATTCAAACCCCCATCCAGGGGTAGCTTCCTGCACCAAAGGCACTAGACTTTGCCTATGCACTATGGGCTTTTGGTGGGTTTCAGTTGTGCAAGAGACCCTATCAGCATCTGACAGGCCGTGGGGTCATTGCTAATGGCTGCCACTGCACAGGACACATCATAGCCATGATATAGGGAAGATTTGACAAGCTACATATAGGGAAGCCTGTCTGGTCCAGTGGGTAAGTTCCTACCTTACATGCAGGGTTCAATTCCAGGGCCTGACAGATGACACACTAAATCTCTCAGCAAGCATCTGTGCATTAACCACTTATTTTCTTGCAGTTTTCCTTCCAAATCCTGCAACCCCTTCACCACAAATACAGTCCAATCATTACTCGATACTCATTCACTCAGTCATTCCACTCCGCCATGCTACAGGCTGAACAAAAACCAACAAGAACAAGAGCTAGTTCAGCAAGCAAATTTAAAGCCTCTATTTGGATTTATGTTGATGCTACTGCCCTCTAGTAATGTTATATGTCAACTGCAGCAAAATCAAAGGATTGAGAAAGGGGCAGTCCTATGCAAATAATCTCCTCCCATGATTACTTCTCTGAGCTTCCGTAGTGGTACGATGATAGGACCTTCAACAAATGGTCTTCAGCAGATTTCTAAAGTTGCCAAATTGTCTTAGGCTAAGGATTGTTCCAGTCAAAGGCCGTCAGATAAGGACCCCACCCTCACTTAGCAGGGTCCAGAATTACCTGCAGTAATCCTCTATGCAGAACATGGGCGTTCGTGGGCGTTTATGGGCCTACTGTAAAGGCTATATGCTAAAACTGGGATGTCTAAAGTCCCAGTCCCAGTCCCAGTCCCAGTCCCAGTCCCAGTCCCAGTCCCAGTCCCAGTCCCAGTCCCAGTCCCAGTCCCAGTCCCAGTCCCAGTCCCAGTCTTGGTCTCACTGTCAGAGGCACAGCATAACACAGCCTGCCAGACATGGCCGTGCAATGCCATGCCAAACCAAATGCTCCTTCCCCACACTTGCTGATTCATGCATTTTCAAGACATAATCAATCAGAGTCCTGACTTTGTCCTTTCCTATCACTTCAACATTCAACATACTATCTTCTGACTGCAGCTAATAAGGGCTCTTTCACCTGCACAAAATTTTACTCTGCATTAAATCAACACCATTCAACCTATTTTATTATCTGCATGGCACCTTCCTCACATAATACAGCTCAATTCTGGCCCCCCTTGGGCCATATTTGTGCTCTCCAGAACACCAATTTGAAATAAAAACGAATACATTCATAAGTGAAGATAAGACCTTGCTAATATTTAAACTACTTGAGCAAAAGGAGGGAGGTGGCAGGTGGTGGTGAGGGTGGCAAGATTTGTAAATGTGCCCAACTAATGCAATCAAAAAATGACTTAAATTGTTGCTGTATTTTTTTAAGTAAAAATAATCTTTTTATGTGCAAAAAATCAAATACTGGATTTTTTTTCCATGTAAACATCCTTCAAAGTCAGTGGCTGGATTCAAACCCCCATCCAGGGGTAGCTTCCTGCACCAAAGGCACTAGACTTTGCCTATGCGATATAGGCTTTTGATGGTTTTCAGTTGTGCAAGAGACCCTATCAGCATCTGACAGGCCGTGGTGTCATTGCTAATGGCTGCCACTGTACAGGACACATCATAGCCATGATATAGGGAAGATTTGACAAGCTACATATAGGGAAGCCCGTCTGGTCCAGTGGGTAAGTTCCTGCTTTCCACCCAGACATGCAGGGTTCAATTCCAGGGCCCGACAGATGACACACTAAATCTCTCAGCAAGCATCTGTACATTAACCACTTATTTTCTTGCAGTTTTCCTTCCAAATCCTGCAACCCCTTCACCACAAATACAGTCCAATCATTCCTCGATACTCATTCACTCAGTCATTCCACTCCGCCATGCTACAGGGTGAACAAAAACCAACAAGAACAAGAGCTAGTTCAGCAAGCAAATTTATAGCCTCTCTTTGGATTTATGTTGATGCTGCTGCCCTCTAGTAATGTTATATGTCAACTGCAGCATAATCAAAGGATTGAGAAAGGGGCAGTCCTATGCAAATAATCTCCTCCCATGATTACTTCTCTGAGCTTCCGTAGTGGTACGATGATAGGACCTTCAACAAATGGTCTTCAGCAGATTTCTAAAGTTGCCAAATTGTCTTAGGCTAAAGATTGTTCCAGTCGAAGGCCTTCAGATAAGGACCCCACCCTCACTTAGCAGGGTCCAGAATTACCTGCAGTAATCCTCTATACAGAACATGGGTGTTTGTGGGCCTACTGTGAAGGCTATATGCTAAAACTGGGATGTCTAAAGTCCCAGTCCTGGTCTCACTGTCAGAGGCACAGCATAACACAGCCTGCCAGACATGACCGTGCAATGCCATGCCAAACCAAATGCTCCTTCCCCACACTTGCTGATTCATGCATTTTCAAGACATAATCAATCAGAGGCCTGACTTTGTCCATTCCTATCACTTCAACATTCAACATACTATCTTCTGACTGCAGCTAATAAGGGCTCTTTCACCTGCACAAAATTTTACTCTGCATTAAATCAACACCATTCAACCTATTTTATTATCTGCATGGCACCTTCCTCACATAATACAGCTCAATTCTGGCCCCCCTTGGGCCATATTTGTGCTCTCCAGAACACCAATTTGAAGAAAAAACGAATACATTCATAAATGAAGATAAGACCTTGCTAATATTTAAACTACTTGAGCAAAAGGAGGGAGGTGGCAGGTGGTGGTGGGGGTGGCAAGATTTGTAAATGTGCCCAACTAATGCAATCAATAATGACTTAAATTGTTGCTGTATTTTTTTAAGTAAAAATAATCTTTTTATGTGCAAAAAAACAAATACTGGATTTTTTTCCATGTAAACATCCTTCAAAGTCAGTGGCTGGATTCAAACCCCCATCCAGGGGTAGCTTCCTGCACCAAAGGCACTAGACTTTGCCTCTGAGCTATAGGCTTTTGATGGGTTTCTGTTGTGCAAGAGACCCTATCAGTATCTGACAGGCCGTGGTGTCATTGCTAATGGCTGCCACTGCACACGTCACATCATAGCCATGATATAGGGAAGATTTGACAAGCTACATAAAGGGAACCCCGTCTGGTCCAGTGGGTAAATTCCTGCCTTCCACCCAGACATGCAGGGTTCAACTCCTGGGCCCGACAGATGACACACTCAATCTCTCAGCAAGCATCTGTGCATTAACCACTTGTTTTCTTGCAGTTTTCCTTCCAAATCCTGCAACCCCTTCACCACAAATACAGTCCAATCATTCCTCGATACTCATTCACTCAGTCATTCCACTCCGCCATGCTACAGGCTGAACAAAAACCAACAAGAACAAGAGCTAGTTCAGCAAGCAAATTTAAAGCCTCTCTTTGGATTTATGTTGATGCTGCTGCCCTCTAGTAATGTTATATGTCAACTGCAGCATAATCAAAGTATTGAGAAAGGGGCAGTCCTATGCAAATAATCTCCTCCCATGATTACTTCTCTGAGCTTCCGTAGTGGTACGATGATAGGACCTTCAACATATGGTCTTCAGCAGATTTCTAAAGTTGCCAAATTGTCTTAGGCTAAGGATTGTTCCAGTCGAAGGCCTTCAGATAAGGACCCCACCCTCACTTAGCAGGGTCGAGAATTACCTGCAGTAATCCTCTATACAGAACATGGGTGTTCGTGGGCCTACTGTAAAAGCTATATGCTAAAACTGGGATGTCTAAAGTCCCAGTCCTGGTCTCACTGTCAGAGGCACAGCATAACACAGCCTGCCAGACATGGCCATGCAATGCCATGCCAAACCAAATACTCCTTCCCCACACTTGCTGCATCATGCATTTTCAAGACAAAATCAATCAGAGGCCTGACTTTGTCCCTTTCCTATCACTTCAACATTCAACATACTACCTTCTGACTGCAGCTAATAAGGGCTCTTTCACCTGCACAAAATTTTACTCTGCATTAAATCAACACCATTCAACCTATTTTATTATCTGCATGGCACCTTCCTCACATAATACAGCTCAATTCTGGCCCTCCTTGGGCCATATTTGTGCTCTCCAGAACACCAATTTGAAATAAAAACGAATACATTCATAAATGAAGATAAGACCTTGCTAATATTTAAACTACTTGAGCAAAAGGAGGGAGGTGGCAGGTGGTGGTGAGGGTGGCAAGATTTGTAAATGTGCCCAACTAATGCAATCAAAAAATGACTTAAATTGTTGCTGTATTTTTTTAAGTAAAAATAATCTTTTTATGTGCAAAAAATCAAATACTGGATTTTTTTTCCATGTAAACATCCTTCAAAGTCAGTGGCTGGATTCAAACCCCCATCCAGGGGTAGCTTCCTGCACCAAAGGCACTAGACTTTGCCTATGCGCTATAGGCTTTTGATGGGTTTCAGTTGTACAAGAGACCCTATCAGCATCTGACAGGCCGTGGTGTCATTGCTAATGGCTGCCACTGCACAGGACATCATAGCCATGATATAGGGAAGATGTGACAAGCTACATATAGGGAAGCCCATCTGGTCCAGTGGGTAAGTTCCTGCCTTCCACCCAGACATGCAGGGTTCAATTCCAGGGCCCGACAGATGACACACTAAATCTCTCAGCAAGCATCTGTACATTAACCACTTATTTTCTTGCAGTTTTCCTTCCAAATCCTGCAACCCCTTCACCACAAATACAGTCCAATCATTCCTCGATACTCATTCACTCAGTCATTCCACTCCGCCATGCTACAGGGTGAACAAAAACCAACAAGAACAAGAGCTAGTTCAGCAAGCAAATTTATAGCCTCTCTTTGGATTTATGTTGATGCTGCTGCCCTCTAGTAATGTTATATGTCAACTGCAGCATAATCAAAGGATTGAGAAAGGGGCAGTCCTATGCAAATAATCTCCTCCCATGATTACTTCTCTGAGCTTCCGTAGTGGTACGATGATAGGACCTTCAACAAATGGTCTTCAGCAGATTTCTAAAGTTGCCAAATTGTCTTAGGCTAAGGATTGTTCCAGTCAAAGGCCGTCAGATAAGGACCCCACCCTCACTTAGCAGGGTCCAGAATTACCTGCAGTAATCCTCTATACAGAACATGGGCGTTCGTGGGCGTTTGTGGGCCTACTGTAAAGGCTATATGCTAAAACTGGGATGTCTAAAGTCCCAGTCCCAGTCCCAGTCCCAGTCCCAGTCCCAGTCCCAGTCCCAGTCCCAGTCCCAGTCCCAGTCCCAGTCCCAGTCCCAGTCCCAGTCCCAGTCCCAGTCCCAGTCCCAGTCCCGGTCTCACTGTCAGAGGCACAGCATAACACAGCCTGCCAGACATGACCGTGCAATGCAATGCCAAACCAAATGCTCCTTCCCCACACTTGCTGCATCATGCAATTTCAAGACATAATCAATCAGAGGCCTGACTTTGTCCTTTCCTACCATTTCAACATTCAACATACTACCTTCTGACTGCAGCTAGTAAGGACTCTTTCACCTGCACAAAATTTTACCCTGCATTAAGTCAACACCATTCAACCTATTTTATTATCTGTATGGCACCTTCCTCACATAATACAGCTCAATTCTGGCCCCCCTTGGGCCATATTTGTGCTCTCCAGAACACCAATTTGAAGAAAAAACAAATACATTCATAAATGAAGATAAGACCTTGCTAATATTTAAACTACTTGAGCAAAAGGAGGGAGGTGGCAGGTGGTGGTGGGGGTGGCAAGATTTCTAAATGTGCCCAACTAATGCAATCAAAAAATGACTTAAATTGTTCCTGTATTTTTTTAAGTAAAAATAATCTTTTTATGTGCAAAAAATCAAATACTGGATTTTTTTTCCATGTAAACATCCTTCAAAGTCAGTGGCTGGATTCAAACCCCCATCCAGGGGTAGCTTCCTGCACCAAAGGCACTAGACTTTGCCTATGCACTATGGGCTTTTGGTGGGTTTCAGTTGTGCAAGAGACCCTATCAGCATCTGACAGGCCGTGGGGTCATTGCTAATGGCTGCCACTGCACAGGACACATCATAGCCATGATATAGGGAAGATTTGACAAGCTACATATAGGGAAGCCTGTCTGGTCCAGTGGGTAAGTTCCTACCTTACATGCAGGGTTCAATTCCAGGGCCTGACAGATGACACACTAAATCTCTCAGCAAGCATCTGTGCATTAACCACTTATTTTCTTGCAGTTTTCCTTCCAAATCCTGCAACCCCTTCACCACAAATACAGTCCAATCATTACTCGATACTCATTCACTCAGTCATTCCACTCCGCCATGCTACAGGCTGAACAAAAACCAACAAGAACAAGAGCTAGTTCAGCAAGCAAATTTAAAGCCTCTATTTGGATTTATGTTGATGCTACTGCCCTCTAGTAATGTTATATGTCAACTGCAGCAAAATCAAAGGATTGAGAAAGGGGCAGTCCTATGCAAATAATCTCCTCCCATGATTACTTCTCTGAGCTTCCGTAGTGGTACGATGATAGGACCTTCAACAAATGGTCTTCAGCAGATTTCTAAAGTTGCCAAATTGTCTTAGGCTAAGGATTGTTCCAGTCAAAGGCCGTCAGATAAGGACCCCACCCTCACTTAGCAGGGTCCAGAATTACCTGCAGTAATCCTCTATGCAGAACATGGGCGTTCGTGGGCGTTTATGGGCCTACTGTAAAGGCTATATGCTAAAACTGGGATGTCTAAAGTCCCAGTCCCAGTCCCAGTCCCAGTCCCAGTCCCAGTCCCAGTCCCAGTCCCAGTCCCAGTCCCAGTCCCAGTCCCAGTCCCAGTCCCAGTCCCAGTCTTGGTCTCACTGTCAGAGGCACAGCATAACACAGCCTGCCAGACATGGCCGTGCAATGCCATGCCAAACCAAATGCTCCTTCCCCACACTTGCTGATTCATGCATTTTCAAGACATAATCAATCAGAGTCCTGACTTTGTCCTTTCCTATCACTTCAACATTCAACATACTATCTTCTGACTGCAGCTAATAAGGGCTCTTTCACCTGCACAAAATTTTACTCTGCATTAAATCAACACCATTCAACCTATTTTATTATCTGCATGGCACCTTCCTCACATAATACAGCTCAATTCTGGCCCCCCTTGGGCCATATTTGTGCTCTCCAGAACACCAATTTGAAATAAAAACGAATACATTCATAAGTGAAGATAAGACCTTGCTAATATTTAAACTACTTGAGCAAAAGGAGGGAGGTGGCAGGTGGTGGTGAGGGTGGCAAGATTTGTAAATGTGCCCAACTAATGCAATCAAAAAATGACTTAAATTGTTGCTGTATTTTTTTAAGTAAAAATAATCTTTTTATGTGCAAAAAATCAAATACTGGATTTTTTTTCCATGTAAACATCCTTCAAAGTCAGTGGCTGGATTCAAACCCCCATCCAGGGGTAGCTTCCTGCACCAAAGGCACTAGACTTTGCCTATGCGATATAGGCTTTTGATGGTTTTCAGTTGTGCAAGAGACCCTATCAGCATCTGACAGGCCGTGGTGTCATTGCTAATGGCTGCCACTGTACAGGACACATCATAGCCATGATATAGGGAAGATTTGACAAGCTACATATAGGGAAGCCCGTCTGGTCCAGTGGGTAAGTTCCTGCTTTCCACCCAGACATGCAGGGTTCAATTCCAGGGCCCGACAGATGACACACTAAATCTCTCAGCAAGCATCTGTACATTAACCACTTATTTTCTTGCAGTTTTCCTTCCAAATCCTGCAACCCCTTCACCACAAATACAGTCCAATCATTCCTCGATACTCATTCACTCAGTCATTCCACTCCGCCATGCTACAGGGTGAACAAAAACCAACAAGAACAAGAGCTAGTTCAGCAAGCAAATTTATAGCCTCTCTTTGGATTTATGTTGATGCTGCTGCCCTCTAGTAATGTTATATGTCAACTGCAGCATAATCAAAGGATTGAGAAAGGGGCAGTCCTATGCAAATAATCTCCTCCCATGATTACTTCTCTGAGCTTCCGTAGTGGTACGATGATAGGACCTTCAACAAATGGTCTTCAGCAGATTTCTAAAGTTGCCAAATTGTCTTAGGCTAAAGATTGTTCCAGTCGAAGGCCTTCAGATAAGGACCCCACCCTCACTTAGCAGGGTCCAGAATTACCTGCAGTAATCCTCTATACAGAACATGGGTGTTTGTGGGCCTACTGTGAAGGCTATATGCTAAAACTGGGATGTCTAAAGTCCCAGTCCTGGTCTCACTGTCAGAGGCACAGCATAACACAGCCTGCCAGACATGACCGTGCAATGCCATGCCAAACCAAATGCTCCTTCCCCACACTTGCTGATTCATGCATTTTCAAGACATAATCAATCAGAGGCCTGACTTTGTCCATTCCTATCACTTCAACATTCAACATACTATCTTCTGACTGCAGCTAATAAGGGCTCTTTCACCTGCACAAAATTTTACTCTGCATTAAATCAACACCATTCAACCTATTTTATTATCTGCATGGCACCTTCCTCACATAATACAGCTCAATTCTGGCCCCCCTTGGGCCATATTTGTGCTCTCCAGAACACCAATTTGAAGAAAAAACGAATACATTCATAAATGAAGATAAGACCTTGCTAATATTTAAACTACTTGAGCAAAAGGAGGGAGGTGGCAGGTGGTGGTGGGGGTGGCAAGATTTGTAAATGTGCCCAACTAATGCAATCAATAATGACTTAAATTGTTGCTGTATTTTTTTAAGTAAAAATAATCTTTTTATGTGCAAAAAAACAAATACTGGATTTTTTTCCATGTAAACATCCTTCAAAGTCAGTGGCTGGATTCAAACCCCCATCCAGGGGTAGCTTCCTGCACCAAAGGCACTAGACTTTGCCTCTGAGCTATAGGCTTTTGATGGGTTTCTGTTGTGCAAGAGACCCTATCAGTATCTGACAGGCCGTGGTGTCATTGCTAATGGCTGCCACTGCACACGTCACATCATAGCCATGATATAGGGAAGATTTGACAAGCTACATAAAGGGAACCCCGTCTGGTCCAGTGGGTAAATTCCTGCCTTCCACCCAGACATGCAGGGTTCAACTCCTGGGCCCGACAGATGACACACTCAATCTCTCAGCAAGCATCTGTGCATTAACCACTTGTTTTCTTGCAGTTTTCCTTCCAAATCCTGCAACCCCTTCACCACAAATACAGTCCAATCATTCCTCGATACTCATTCACTCAGTCATTCCACTCCGCCATGCTACAGGCTGAACAAAAACCAACAAGAACAAGAGCTAGTTCAGCAAGCAAATTTAAAGCCTCTCTTTGGATTTATGTTGATGCTGCTGCCCTCTAGTAATGTTATATGTCAACTGCAGCATAATCAAAGTATTGAGAAAGGGGCAGTCCTATGCAAATAATCTCCTCCCATGATTACTTCTCTGAGCTTCCGTAGTGGTACGATGATAGGACCTTCAACATATGGTCTTCAGCAGATTTCTAAAGTTGCCAAATTGTCTTAGGCTAAGGATTGTTCCAGTCGAAGGCCTTCAGATAAGGACCCCACCCTCACTTAGCAGGGTCGAGAATTACCTGCAGTAATCCTCTATACAGAACATGGGTGTTCGTGGGCCTACTGTAAAAGCTATATGCTAAAACTGGGATGTCTAAAGTCCCAGTCCTGGTCTCACTGTCAGAGGCACAGCATAACACAGCCTGCCAGACATGGCCATGCAATGCCATGCCAAACCAAATACTCCTTCCCCACACTTGCTGCATCATGCATTTTCAAGACAAAATCAATCAGAGGCCTGACTTTGTCCCTTTCCTATCACTTCAACATTCAACATACTACCTTCTGACTGCAGCTAATAAGGGCTCTTTCACCTGCACAAAATTTTACTCTGCATTAAATCAACACCATTCAACCTATTTTATTATCTGCATGGCACCTTCCTCACATAATACAGCTCAATTCTGGCCCTCCTTGGGCCATATTTGTGCTCTCCAGAACACCAATTTGAAATAAAAACGAATACATTCATAAATGAAGATAAGACCTTGCTAATATTTAAACTACTTGAGCAAAAGGAGGGAGGTGGCAGGTGGTGGTGAGGGTGGCAAGATTTGTAAATGTGCCCAACTAATGCAATCAAAAAATGACTTAAATTGTTGCTGTATTTTTTTAAGTAAAAATAATCTTTTTATGTGCAAAAAATCAAATACTGGATTTTTTTTCCATGTAAACATCCTTCAAAGTCAGTGGCTGGATTCAAACCCCCATCCAGGGGTAGCTTCCTGCACCAAAGGCACTAGACTTTGCCTATGCGCTATAGGCTTTTGATGGGTTTCAGTTGTACAAGAGACCCTATCAGCATCTGACAGGCCGTGGTGTCATTGCTAATGGCTGCCACTGCACAGGACATCATAGCCATGATATAGGGAAGATGTGACAAGCTACATATAGGGAAGCCCATCTGGTCCAGTGGGTAAGTTCCTGCCTTCCACCCAGACATGCAGGGTTCAATTCCAGGGCCCGACAGATGACACACTAAATCTCTCAGCAAGCATCTGTACATTAACCACTTATTTTCTTGCAGTTTTCCTTCCAAATCCTGCAACCCCTTCACCACAAATACAGTCCAATCATTCCTCGATACTCATTCACTCAGTCATTCCACTCCGCCATGCTACAGGGTGAACAAAAACCAACAAGAACAAGAGCTAGTTCAGCAAGCAAATTTATAGCCTCTCTTTGGATTTATGTTGATGCTGCTGCCCTCTAGTAATGTTATATGTCAACTGCAGCATAATCAAAGGATTGAGAAAGGGGCAGTCCTATGCAAATAATCTCCTCCCATGATTACTTCTCTGAGCTTCCGTAGTGGTACGATGATAGGACCTTCAACAAATGGTCTTCAGCAGATTTCTAAAGTTGCCAAATTGTCTTAGGCTAAGGATTGTTCCAGTCAAAGGCCGTCAGATAAGGACCCCACCCTCACTTAGCAGGGTCCAGAATTACCTGCAGTAATCCTCTATACAGAACATGGGCGTTCGTGGGCGTTTGTGGGCCTACTGTAAAGGCTATATGCTAAAACTGGGATGTCTAAAGTCCCAGTCCCAGTCCCAGTCCCAGTCCTGGTCTCACTGTCAGAGGCACAGCATAACACAGCCTGCCAGACATGGCCGTGCAATGCCATGCCAAACCAAATGCTCCTTCCCCACACTTGCTGATTCATGCATTTTCAAGACATAATCAATCAGAGTCCTGACTTTGTCCTTTCCTATCACTTCAACATTCAACATACTATCTTCTGACTGCAGCTAATAAGGGCTCTTTCACCTGCACAAAATTTTACTCTGCATTAAATCAACACCATTCAACCTATTTTATTATCTGCATGGCACCTTCCTCACATAATACAGCTCAATTCTGGCCCCCCTTGGGCCATATTTGTGCTCTCCAGAACACCAATTTGAAATAAAAACGAATACATTCATAAGTGAAGATAAGACCTTGCTAATATTTAAACTACTTGAGCAAAAGGAGGGAGGTGGCAGGTGGTGGTGAGGGTGGCAAGATTTGTAAATGTGCCCAACTAATGCAATCAAAAAATGACTTAAATTGTTGCTGTATTTTTTTAAGTAAAAATAATCTTTTTATGTGCAAAAAATCAAATACTGGATTTTTTTTCCATGTAAACATCCTTCAAAGTCAGTGGCTGGATTCAAACCCCCATCCAGGGGTAGCTTCCTGCACCAAAGGCACTAGACTTTGCCTATGCGATATAGGCTTTTGATGGTTTTCAGTTGTGCAAGAGACCCTATCAGCATCTGACAGGCCGTGGTGTCATTGCTAATGGCTGACACTGTACAGGACACATCATAGCCATGATATAGGGAAGATTTGACAAGCTACATATAGGGAAGCCCGTCTGGTCCAGTGGGTAAGTTCCTGCTTTCCACCCAGACATGCAGGGTTCAATTCCAGGGCCCGACAGATGACACACTAAATCTCTCAGCAAGCATCTGTACATTAACCACTTATTTTCTTGCAGTTTTCCTTCCAAATCCTGCAACCCCTTCACCACAAATACAGTCCAATCATTCCTCGATACTCATTCACTCAGTCATTCCACTCCGCCATGCTACAGGGTGAACAAAAACCAACAAGAACAAGAGCTAGTTCAGCAAGCAAATTTATAGCCTCTCTTTGGATTTATGTTGATGCTGCTGCCCTCTAGTAATGTTATATGTCAACTGCAGCATAATCAAAGGATTGAGAAAGGGGCAGTCCTATGCAAATAATCTCCTCCCATGATTACTTCTCTGAGCTTCCGTAGTGGTACGATGATAGGACCTTCAACAAATGGTCTTCAGCAGATTTCTAAAGTTGCCAAATTGTCTTAGGCTAAAGATTGTTCCAGTCGAAGGCCTTCAGATAAGGACCCCACCCTCACTTAGCAGGGTCCAGAATTACCTGCAGTAATCCTCTATACAGAACATGGGTGTTTGTGGGCCTACTGTGAAGGCTATATGCTAAAACTGGGATGTCTAAAGTCCCAGTCCTGGTCTCACTGTCAGAGGCACAGCATAACACAGCCTGCCAGACATGACCGTGCAATGCCATGCCAAACCAAATGCTCCTTCCCCACACTTGCTGATTCATGCATTTTCAAGACATAATCAATCAGAGGCCTGACTTTGTCCATTCCTATCACTTCAACATTCAACATACTATCTTCTGACTGCAGCTAATAAGGGCTCTTTCACCTGCACAAAATTTTACTCTGCATTAAATCAACACCATTCAACCTATTTTATTATCTGCATGGCACCTTCCTCACATAATACAGCTCAATTCTGGCCCCCCTTGGGCCATATTTGTGCTCTCCAGAACACCAATTTGAAGAAAAAACGAATACATTCATAAATGAAGATAAGACCTTGCTAATATTTAAACTACTTGAGCAAAAGGAGGGAGGTGGCAGGTGGTGGTGGGGGTGGCAAGATTTGTAAATGTGCCCAACTAATGCAATCAATAATGACTTAAATTGTTGCTGTATTTTTTTAAGTAAAAATAATCTTTTTATGTGCAAAAAAACAAATACTGGATTTTTTTCCATGTAAACATCCTTCAAAGTCAGTGGCTGGATTCAAACCCCCATCCAGGGGTAGCTTCCTGCACCAAAGGCACTAGACTTTGCCTCTGAGGTATAGGCTTTTGATGGGTTTCTGTTGTGCAAGAGACCCTATCAGTATCTGACAGGCCGTGGTGTCATTGCTAATGGCTGCCACTGCACACGACACATCATAGCCATGATATAGGGAAGATTTGACAAGCTACATAAAGGGAACCCCGTCTGGTCCAGTGGGTAAATTCCTGCCTTCCACCCAGACATGCAGGGTTCAACTCCTGGGCCCGACAGATGACACACTCAATCTCTCAGCAAGCATCTGTGCATTAACCACTTGTTTTCTTGCAGTTTTCCTTCCAAATCCTGCAACCCCTTCACCACAAATACAGTCCAATCATTCCTCGATACTCATTCACTCAGTCATTCCACTCCGCCATGCTACAGGCTGAACAAAAACCAACAAGAACAAGAGCTAGTTCAGCAAGCAAATTTAAAGCCTCTCTTTGGATTTATGTTGATGCTGCTGCCCTCTAGTAATGTTATATGTCAACTGCAGCATAATCAAAGTATTGAGAAAGGGGCAGTCCTATGCAAATAATCTCCTCCCATGATTACTTCTCTGAGCTTCCGTAGTGGTACGATGATAGGACCTTCAACATATGGTCTTCAGCAGATTTCTAAAGTTGCCAAATTGTCTTAGGCTAAGGATTGTTCCAGTCGAAGGCCTTCAGATAAGGACCCCACCCTCACTTAGCAGGGTCGAGAATTACCTGCAGTAATCCTCTATACAGAACATGGGTGTTCGTGGGCCTACTGTAAAAGCTATATGCTAAAACTGGGATGTCTAAAGTCCCAGTCCTGGTCTCACTGTCAGAGGCACAGCATAACACAGCCTGCCAGACATGGCCATGCAATGCCATGCCAAACCAAATGCTCCTTCCCCACACTTGCTGCATCATGCATTTTCAAGACAAAATCAATCAGAGGCCTGACTTTGTCGCTTTCCTATCACTTCAACATTCAACATACTACCTTCTGACTGCAGCTAATAAGGGCTCTTTCACCTGCACAAAATTTTACTCTGCATTAAATCAACACCATTCAACCTATTTTATTATCTGCATGGCACCTTCCTCACATAATACAGCTCAATTCTGGCCCTCCTTGGGCCATATTTGTGCTCTCCAGAACACCAATTTGAAATAAAAACGAATACATTCATAAATGAAGATAAGACCTTGCTAATATTTAAACTACTTGAGCAAAAGGAGGGAGGTGGCAGGTGGTGGTGAGGGTGGCAAGATTTGTAAATGTGCCCAACTAATGCAATCAAAAAATGACTTAAATTGTTGCTGTATTTTTTTAAGTAAAAATAATCTTTTTATGTGCAAAAAATCAAATACTGGATTTTTTTTCCATGTAAACATCCTTCAAAGTCAGTGGCTGGATTCAAACCCCCATCCAGGGGTAGCTTCCTGCACCAAAGGCACTAGACTTTGCCTATGCGATATAGGCTTTTGATGGTTTTCAGTTGTGCAAGAGACCCTATCAGCATCTGACAGGCCGTGGTGTCATTGCTAATGGCTGCCACTGTACAGGACACATCATAGCCATGATATAGGGAAGATTTGACAAGCTACATAAAGGGAACCCCGTCTGGTCCAGTGGGTAAGTTCCTGCTTTCCACCCAGACATGCAGGGTTCAATTCCAGGGCCCGACAGATGACACACTAAATCTCTCAGCAAGCATCTGTACATTAACCACTTATTTTCTTGCAGTTTTCCTTCCAAATCCTGCAACCCCTTCACCACAAATACAGTCCAATCATTCCTCGATACTCATTCACTCAGTCATTCCACTCCGCCATGCTACAGGGTGAACAAAAACCAACAAGAACAAGAGCTAGTTCAGCAAGCAAATTTATAGCCTCTCTTTGGATTTATGTTGATGCTGCTGCCCTCTAGTAATGTTATATGTCAACTGCAGCATAATCAAAGGATTGAGAAAGGGGCAGTCCTATGCAAATAATCTCCTCCCATGATTACTTCTCTGAGCTTCCGTAGTGGTACGATGATAGGACCTTCAACAAATGGTCTTCAGCAGATTTCTAAAGTTGCCAAATTGTCTTAGGCTAAAGATTGTTCCAGTCGAAGGCCTTCAGATAAGGACCCCACCCTCACTTAGCAGGGTCCAGAATTACCTGCAGTAATCCTCTATACAGAACATGGGTGTTTGTGGGCCTACTGTGAAGGCTATATGCTAAAACTGGGATGTCTAAAGTCCCAGTCCTGGTCTCACTGTCAGAGGCACAGCATAACACAGCCTGACAGACATGACCGTGCAATGCCATGCCAAACCAAATGCTCCTTCCCCACACTTGCTGATTCATGCATTTTCAAGACATAATCAATCAGAGGCCTGACTTTGTCCATTCCTATCACTTCAACATTCAACATACTATCTTCTGACTGCAGCTAATAAGGGCTCTTTCACCTGCACAAAATTTTACTCTGCATTAAATCAACACCATTCAACCTATTTTATTATCTGCATGGCACCTTCCTCACATAATACAGCTCAATTCTGGCCCCCCTTGGGCCATATTTGTGCTCTCCAGAACACCAATTTGAAGAAAAAACGAATACATTCATAAATGAAGATAAGACCTTGCTAATATTTAAACTACTTGAGCAAAAGGAGGGAGGTGGCAGGTGGTGGTGGGGGTGGCAAGATTTGTAAATGTGCCCAACTAATGCAATCAATAATGACTTAAATTGTTGCTGTATTTTTTTAAGTAAAAATAATCTTTTTATGTGCAAAAAAACAAATACTGGATTTTTTTCCATGTAAACATCCTTCAAAGTCAGTGGCTGGATTCAAACCCCCATCCAGGGGTAGCTTCCTGCACCAAAGGCACTAGACTTTGCCTCTGAGCTATAGGCTTTTGATGGGTTTCTGTTGTGCAAGAGACCCTATCAGTATCTGACAGGCCGTGGTGTCATTGCTAATGGCTGCCACTGCACACGACACATCATAGCCATGATATAGGGAAGATTTGACAAGCTACATAAAGGGAACCCCGTCTGGTCCAGTGGGTAAATTCCTGCCTTCCACCCAGACATGCAGGGTTCAACTCCTGGGCCCGACAGATGACACACTCAATCTCTCAGCAAGCATCTGTGCATTAACCACTTGTTTTCTTGCAGTTTTCCTTCCAAATCCTGCAACCCCTTCACCACAAATACAGTCCAATCATTCCTCGATACTCATTCACTCAGTCATTCCACTCCGCCATGCTACAGGCTGAACAAAAACCAACAAGAACAAGAGCTAGTTCAGCAAGCAAATTTAAAGCCTCTCTTTGGATTTATGTTGATGCTGCTGCCCTCTAGTAATGTTATATGTCAACTGCAGCATAATCAAAGTATTGAGAAAGGGGCAGTCCTATGCAAATAATCTCCTCCCATGATTACTTCTCTGAGCTTCCGTAGTGGTACGATGATAGGACCTTCAACATATGGTCTTCAGCAGATTTCTAAAGTTGCCAAATTGTCTTAGGCTAAGGATTGTTCCAGTCGAAGGCCTTCAGATAAGGACCCCACCCTCACTTAGCAGGGTCGAGAATTACCTGCAGTAATCCTCTATACAGAACATGGGTGTTCGTGGGCCTACTGTAAAAGCTATATGCTAAAACTGGGATGTCTAAAGTCCCAGTCCTGGTCTCACTGTCAGAGGCACAGCATAACACAGCCTGCCAGACATGGCCATGCAATGCCATGCCAAACCAAATGCTCCTTCCCCACACTTGCTGCATCATGCATTTTCAAGACAAAATCAATCAGAGGCCTGACTTTGTCGCTTTCCTATCACTTCAACATTCAACATACTACCTTCTGACTGCAGCTAATAAGGGCTCTTTCACCTGCACAAAATTTTACTCTGCATTAAATCAACACCATTCAACCTATTTTATTATCTGCATGGCACCTTCCTCACATAATACAGCTCAATTCTGGCCCTCCTTGGGCCATATTTGTGCTCTCCAGAACACCAATTTGAAATAAAAACGAATACATTCATAAATGAAGATAAGACCTTGCTAATATTTAAACTACTTGAGCAAAAGGAGGGAGGTGGCAGGTGGTGGTGAGGGTGGCAAGATTTGTAAATGTGCCCAACTAATGCAATCAAAAAATGACTTAAATTGTTGCTGTATTTTTTTAAGTAAAAATAATCTTTTTATGTGCAAAAAATCAAATACTGGATTTTTTTTCCATGTAAACATCCTTCAAAGTCAGTGGCTGGATTCAAACCCCCATCCAGGGGTAGCTTCCTGCACCAAAGGCACTAGACTTTGCCTATGCGCTATAGGCTTTTGATGGGTTTCAGTTGTGCAAGAGACCCTATCAGCATCTGACAGGCCGTGGTGTCATTGCTAATGGCTGCCACTGCACAGGACATCATAGCCATGATATAGGGAAGATTTGACAAGCTACATATAGGGAAGCCCATCTGGTCCAGTGGGTAAGTTCCTGCCTTCCACCCAGACATGCAGGGTTCAATTCCAGGGCCCGACAGATGACCCACTAAATCTCTCAGCAAGCATCTGTACATTAACCACTTATTTTCTTGCAGTTTTCCTTCCAAATCCTGCAACCCCTTCACCACAAATACAGTCCAATCATTCCTCGATACTCATTCACTCAGTCATTCCACTCCGCCATGCTACAGGGTGAACAAAAACCAACAAGAACAAGAGCTAGTTCAGCAAGCAAATTTATAGCCTCTCTTTGGATTTATGTTGATGCTGCTGCCCTCTAGTAATGTTATATGTCAACTGCAGCATAATCAAAGGATTGAGAAAGGGGCAGTCCTATGCAAATAATCTCCTCCCATGATTACTTCTCTGAGCTTCCGTAGTGGTACGATGATAGGACCTTCAACAAATGGTCTTCAGCAGATTTCTAAAGTTGCCAAATTGTCTTAGGCTAAGGATTGTTCCAGTCAAAGGCCGTCAGATAAGGACCCCACCCTCACTTAGCAGGGTCCAGAATTACCTGCAGTAATCCTCTATACAGAACATGGGCGTTCGTGGGCGTTTGTGGGCCTACTGTAAAGGCTATATGCTAAAACTGGGATGTCTAAAGTCCCAGTCCCAGTCCCAGTCCCAGTCCCAGTCCCAGTCCCAGTCCCAGTCCCAGTCCCAGTCCCAGTCCCAGTCCCAGTCCTGGTCTCACTGTCAGAGGCACAGCATAACACAGCCTGCCAGACATGACCGTGCAATGCAATGCCAAACCAAATGCTCCTTCCCCACACTTGCTGCATCATGCAATTTCAAGACATAATCAATCAGAGGCCTGACTTTGTCCTTTCCTACCATTTCAACATTCAACATACTACCTTCTGACTGCAGCTAGTAAGGACTCTTTCACCTGCACAAAATTTTACCCTGCATTAAGTCAACACCATTCAACCTATTTTATTATCTGTATGGCACCTTCCTCACATAATACAGCTCAATTCTGGCCCCCCTTGGGCCATATTTGTGCTCTCCAGAACACCAATTTGAAGAAAAAACAAATACATTCATAAATGAAGATAAGACCTTGCTAATATTTAAACTACTTGAGCAAAAGGAGGGAGGTGGCAGGTGGTGGTGGGGGTGGCAAGATTTCTAAATGTGCCCAACTAATGCAATCAAAAAATGACTTAAATTGTTCCTGTATTTTTTTAAGTAAAAATAATCTTTTTATGTGCAAAAAATCAAATACTGGATTTTTTTTCCATGTAAACATCCTTCAAAGTCAGTGGCTGGATTCAAACCCCCATCCAGGGGTAGCTTCCTGCACCAAAGGCACTAGACTTTGCCTATGCACTATGGGCTTTTGGTGGGTTTCAGTTGTGCAAGAGACCCTATCAGCATCTGACAGGCCGTGGTGCCATTGCTAATGGCTGCCACTGCACAGGACACATCATAGCCATGATATAGGGAAGATTTGACAAGCTACATATAGGGAAGCCCGTCTGGTCCAGTGGGTAAGTTCCTACCTTACATGCAGGGTTCAATTCCAGGGCCTGACAGATGACACACTAAATCTCTCAGCAAGCATCTGTGCATTAACCACTTATTTTCTTGCAGTTTTCCTTCCAAATCCTGCAACCCCTTCACCACAAATACAGTCCAATCATTACTCGATACTCATTCACTCAGTCATTCCACTCCGCCATGCTACAGGCTGAACAAAAACCAACAAGAACAAGAGCTAGTTCAGCAAGCAAATTTAAAGCCTCTCTTTGGATTTATGTTGATGCTACTGCCCTCTAGTAATGTTATATGTCAACTGCAGCAAAATCAAAGGATTGAGAAAGGGGCAGTCCTATGCAAATAATCTCCTCCCATGATTACTTCTCTGAGCTTCCGTAGTGGTACGATGATAGGACCTTCAACAAATGGTCTTCAGCAGATTTCTAAAGTTGCCAAATTGTCTTAGGCTAAGGATTGTTCCAGTCAAAGGCCGTCAGATAAGGACCCCACCCTCACTTAGCAGGGTCCAGAATTACCTGCAGTAATCCTCTATACAGAACATGGGCGTTCGTGGGCGTTTATGGGCCTACTGTAAAGGCTATATGCTAAAACTGGGATGTCTAAAGTCCCAGTCCCAGTCCCAGTCCCAGTCTTGGTCTCACTGTCAGAGGCACAGCATAACACAGCCTGCCAGACATGGCCGTGCAATGCCATGCCAAACCAAATGCTCCTTCCCCACACTTGCTGATTCATGCATTTTCAAGACATAATCAATCAGAGTCCTGACTTTGTCCTTTCCTATCACTTCAACATTCAACATACTATCTTCTGACTGCAGCTAATAAGGGCTCTTTCACCTGCACAAAATTTTACTCTGCATTAAATCAACACCATTCAACCTATTTTATTATCTGCATGGCACCTTCCTCACATAATACAGCTCAATTCTGGCCCCCCTTGGGCCATATTTGTGCTCTCCAGAACACCAATTTGAAATAAAAACGAATACATTCATAAGTGAAGATAAGACCTTGCTAATATTTAAACTACTTGAGCAAAAGGAGGGAGGTGGCAGGTGGTGGTGAGGGTGGCAAGATTTGTAAATGTGCCCAACTAATGCAATCAAAAAATGACTTAAATTGTTGCTGTATTTTTTTAAGTAAAAATAATCTTTTTATGTGCAAAAAATCAAATACTGGATTTTTTTTCCATGTAAACATCCTTCAAAGTCAGTGGCTGGATTCAAACCCCCATCCAGGGGTAGCTTCCTGCACCAAAGGCACTAGACTTTGCCTATGCGATATAGGCTTTTGATGGTTTTCAGTTGTGCAAGAGACCCTATCAGCATCTGACAGGCCGTGGTGTCATTGCTAATGGCTGCCACTGTACAGGACACATCATAGCCATGATATAGGGAAGATTTGACAAGCTACATATAGGGAAGCCCGTCTGGTCCAGTGGGTAAGTTCCTGCTTTCCACCCAGACATGCAGGGTTCAATTCCAGGGCCCGACAGATGACACACTAAATCTCTCAGCAAGCATCTGTACATTAACCACTTATTTTCTTGCAGTTTTCCTTCCAAATCCTGCAACCCCTTCACCACAAATACAGTCCAATCATTCCTCGATACTCATTCACTCAGTCATTCCACTCCGCCATGCTACAGGGTGAACAAAAACCAACAAGAACAAGAGCTAGTTCAGCAAGCAAATTTATAGCCTCTCTTTGGATTTATGTTGATGCTGCTGCCCTCTAGTAATGTTATATGTCAACTGCAGCATAATCAAAGGATTGAGAAAGGGGCAGTCCTATGCAAATAATCTCCTCCCATGATTACTTCTCTGAGCTTCCGTAGTGGTACGATGATAGGACCTTCAACAAATGGTCTTCAGCAGATTTCTAAAGTTGCCAAATTGTCTTAGGCTAAAGATTGTTCCAGTCGAAGGCCTTCAGATAAGGACCCCACCCTCACTTAGCAGGGTCCAGAATTACCTGCAGTAATCCTCTATACAGAACATGGGTGTTTGTGGGCCTACTGTGAAGGCTATATGCTAAAACTGGGATGTCTAAAGTCCCAGTCCTGGTCTCACTGTCAGAGGCACAGCATAACACAGCCTGCCAGACATGACCGTGCAATGCCATGCCAAACCAAATGCTCCTTCCCCACACTTGCTGATTCATGCATTTTCAAGACATAATCAATCAGAGGCCTGACTTTGTCCATTCCTATCACTTCAACATTCAACATACTATCTTCTGACTGCAGCTAATAAGGGCTCTTTCACCTGCACAAAATTTTACTCTGCATTAAATCAACACCATTCAACCTATTTTATTATCTGCATGGCACCTTCCTCACATAATACAGCTCAATTCTGGCCCCCCTTGGGCCATATTTGTGCTCTCCAGAACACCAATTTGAAGAAAAAACGAATACATTCATAAATGAAGATAAGACCTTGCTAATATTTAAACTACTTGAGCAAAAGGAGGGAGGTGGCAGGTGGTGGTGGGGGTGGCAAGATTTGTAAATGTGCCCAACTAATGCAATCAATAATGACTTAAATTGTTGCTGTATTTTTTTAAGTAAAAATAATCTTTTTATGTGCAAAAAAACAAATACTGGATTTTTTTCCATGTAAACATCCTTCAAAGTCAGTGGCTGGATTCAAACCCCCATCCAGGGGTAGCTTCCTGCACCAAAGGCACTAGACTTTGCCTCTGAGCTATAGGCTTTTGATGGGTTTCTGTTGTGCAAGAGACCCTATCAGTATCTGACAGGCCGTGGTGTCATTGCTAATGGCTGCCACTGCACACGACACATCATAGCCATGATATAGGGAAGATTTGACAAGCTACATAAAGGGAACCCCGTCTGGTCCAGTGGGTAAATTCCTGCCTTCCACCCAGACATGCAGGGTTCAACTCCTGGGCCCGACAGATGACACACTCAATCTCTCAGCAAGCATCTGTGCATTAACCACTTGTTTTCTTGCAGTTTTCCTTCCAAATCCTGCAACCCCTTCACCACAAATACAGTCCAATCATTCCTCGATACTCATTCACTCAGTCATTCCACTCCGCCATGCTACAGGCTGAACAAAAACCAACAAGAACAAGAGCTAGTTCAGCAAGCAAATTTAAAGCCTCTCTTTGGATTTATGTTGATGCTGCTGCCCTCTAGTAATGTTATATGTCAACTGCAGCATAATCAAAGTATTGAGAAAGGGGCAGTCCTATGCAAATAATCTCCTCCCATGATTACTTCTCTGAGCTTCCGTAGTGGTACGATGATAGGACCTTCAACATATGGTCTTCAGCAGATTTCTAAAGTTGCCAAATTGTCTTAGGCTAAGGATTGTTCCAGTCGAAGGCCTTCAGATAAGGACCCCACCCTCACTTAGCAGGGTCGAGAATTACCTGCAGTAATCCTCTATACAGAACATGGGTGTTCGTGGGCCTACTGTAAAAGCTATATGCTAAAACTGGGATGTCTAAAGTCCCAGTCCTGGTCTCACTGTCAGAGGCACAGCATAACACAGCCTGCCAGACATGGCCATGCAATGCCATGCCAAACCAAATGCTCCTTCCCCACACTTGCTGCATCATGCATTTTCAAGACAAAATCAATCAGAGGCCTGACTTTGTCGCTTTCCTATCACTTCAACATTCAACATACTACCTTCTGACTGCAGCTAATAAGGGCTCTTTCACCTGCACAAAATTTTACTCTGCATTAAATCAACACCATTCAACCTATTTTATTATCTGCATGGCACCTTCCTCACATAATACAGCTCAATTCTGGCCCTCCTTGGGCCATATTTGTGCTCTCCAGAACACCAATTTGAAATAAAAACGAATACATTCATAAATGAAGATAAGACCTTGCTAATATTTAAACTACTTGAGCAAAAGGAGGGAGGTGGCAGGTGGTGGTGAGGGTGGCAAGATTTGTAAATGTGCCCAACTAATGCAATCAAAAAATGACTTAAATTGTTGCTGTATTTTTTTAAGTAAAAATAATCTTTTTATGTGCAAAAAATCAAATACTGGATTTTTTTTCCATGTAAACATCCTTCAAAGTCAGTGGCTGGATTCAAACCCCCATCCAGGGGTAGCTTCCTGCACCAAAGGCACTAGACTTTGCCTATGCGCTATAGGCTTTTGATGGGTTTCAGTTGTGCAAGAGACCCTATCAGCATCTGACAGGCCGTGGTGTCATTGCTAATGGCTGCCACTGCACAGGACATCATAGCCATGATATAGGGAAGATTTGGCAAGCTACATATAGGGAAGCCCATCTGGTCCAGTGGGTAAGTTCCTGCCTTCCACCCAGACATGCAGGGTTCAATTCCAGGGCCCGACAGATGACACACTAAATCTCTCAGCAAGCATCTGTACATTAACCACTTATTTTCTTGCAGTTTTCCTTCCAAATCCTGCAACCCCTTCACCACAAATACAGTCCAATCATTCCTCGATACTCATTCACTCAGTCATTCCACTCCGCC